>NC_092336.1:543209318-543512045 GCF_046630445.1 Rutidosis leptorrhynchoides
AAAATCGAATTGGGGAAAAAATTGCTCAAGAACACTAATTTTCGGATTAAATGGTGTTTAGGTGTAGAAATTTACCATTTTCCTTGAGTAATTCCTTGATAGCATCCTTCTCAACATGATTTTAGTAAAAAATGTGATGATTTTTGGTGAAAAATTCGATTTTCGTGTGTGTTTTTGGTTGGTTTTTCGCAATTTGTGTTGTGGATGTGTTCAACTGATCTGTTTCCAGCGTATATATTTTTTTCTGTAAATTTTGTCCTCCGCGAGTCGCGGTATTTTTACCCTTCAAACTTCGCGAGTCGCGGAGTTTGTATTTTTTTTTAACATCTTATACTAATTAAAACAATTAAGTAATTAATTTTAAAATTTTGTTTCCCTTGTTATTTAGGACGAGGTCGTTTCGGATCGATGTCCTACTCCGTCCCTCGACAAAATTTTAAAATTTGTCTTTTTCAAGCAATTGTTTTAAAAGCTTAGATTTATGGTTTTTTTTTTAAATGTTTTTGGCATACTTTAATTCAATAAGATTAAAAATAATGATAATAAAAGTTCTCGTCCCTCCCTCGGGTAAAGCAATTTCGGTTCAAAGACCTAGTCTTCAACTTACGACGAATTTTAAAAATCCTATTTTTAACTTAACGAAATAAAGTAAATTTTTGTTTTTAAATTCACACAACTTAAATTTAAAAATGCATAAAATTAAAAATTTACACCAAACTTAATTAAAAATGCATAATATTAAAAATTACACCAAACTTATATTATATTTTTGTTTTTATACATACAAACTTATATTAAAAATATTAATTTTTCAAATATTGACAAACTTAAATATATTGATTTTACAGAGTTCACAATATTAATTTAAGATTTATATATTAATTTTAAAAACATGGTAAAAATAAAATTAAAAATCTTTTTGGTCTTTTATCCCACTTAATCAATCAAATATTATCAAAAATATGCGCCCCTCTTTTCGGTAAAGTAATTTCGGTTCCATGACCTAATTTAACTCATGACGAATTTTTGAAATATTTTGGGTTGATTGATGAAAGATATTTATACCTTAAGAATAAACGTTAAATTTCGCAGTGATGTAATAAATTTTTGAATGATATCAATAATTTCGGTCGCCAAACCTAATTTTATTCAATACCAATTTAATACTTTATAGCGAACAAATTAGCGTTTATTATCAAAAGGTTAAAAATAAAAATAAAAAAAATAAAAACTGTACAGACTTACCTGTGAGATAGTATTCTTAGTTATATGATCTATCCCATTCATAAGATAGTCGGTTTAATTGATTTTCCATGGCTACATAGGCGTAACCTCGAGCATTCAGTGTTTTTTCTTCTAAACATATGAACGGTCCGTCTCTGCATAAAGTAACAAATTCGATGTTTGAATAGGTTTGATTATTTGAACATTTACCTCCATGTGACCATTTTCCGCATTTGTGACATCTTTCTAGGTGTCGTGCTCTTCTTTTCGCTGCGGATTTTGATTTTCCTTTACCAAATTGTAACTTATTATCTTCGCATCTAGATTCTTTTCTTACTCCGTCCAATCTTTCTCTGATTACTGATACTATTTCACTCGGAAGTGTGTCATTATTACGTTTAGTGATCAAAGCGTGTAGCATTAGACCATGGTTTAGTTCACAGGCAGTCTTCATTTCCTAAAAAAATAAAAATTCAGAATGGGAGGAGAAGACTAGTTCTTTAGGGTCTGCTAGGGAAAGACCATTCGAGTTCCATTTTCGAGAACTACACGAAAACAGAAAATCTAACTCTAACAGAAATACATAAACCTCCCTACACTTAGTTGAAATTGTGATTAGCATTATTTTCAATTGAATCATCAACAACTTGTATATCTTTGACTTTTACTTCAATCCATTTGTTGATTTCCTCCGTAACTTTTACAAATTCAACTAACTTCGCCTTTTCTTTTGGCGATAAATTGGATACTAATCGGTTACATAACTTAAAGTTTCCATTAATCTTAGCATCGTGAATCCATTTATAAAGTTTCTTCGTTGAACTGTTAAAAATGGGTTCATCTAATTTCGTATCATCAACGGCATTCTTTGTGATTGAATCATCATTAAGTGTTTCTTCATCTTCCCCACACTTATGCGTTTTTATTGGTCTAACAGTTTTGGTTGGTGGATATCTAAACTTTGGGTTCACAAAGGTGATCGATGTATCACCATCCCTAAGTGTCATTTTACCTTCTCTTACATTAATGAATGCCTCGGTGGTTGCTAAAAATGGGCGACCTAGAATTAGAGGAATATCAAGGTTTTCCTCCATATTAATCACTATGAAGTTTGCAACAAAGGTCAAACTTCCCACGTTAACAAGTAAATTATTTGCTATTCCAACCGGGTGTTTAATGGTTTGGTCAAATGATTGAACACCTATTTTGGTTGGTTTTAATTTACCCATGCCCAATCTTTTGTATAAGGAAAGAGGCATAATATTTGCACTTGCTCCTAAATCTGCGAGTCCATTATATACAGCACCATCATTAAGCAAGCAAGAAATGATAAATTCACCCGGGTCTCCTGCTTTAGTAAGTAGAGTTGGTTTGTAAACCTTTTTCGGGTGTTCTTTTCTTGGTTCTTTCACTTCTATTTGAACTTCTTGTTCACATTTTTCTTCGTTTCTTGGAATGGAAGGTTTGTATAGGAATTCTTCTTCATCACTCAAATTTGAATCCTCCCTATATTTCAATTTTGATTTTTCATATGTTGTTGATAACATATTTATGTTTTCATTTTGAAGGTTTTCTTGGGTGGTGAAATTATGATTAACTTCATTGTCAACTTCCATCGGACCATGTATGTAATGTTTAACTCTGTGACCATTAACTTTAAATTCAATCCCATTTGAATTTATTAATTCTATCGTTCCGTATGGGAAAACTCTTTTGACTATGAATGGTCCAGACCATCTTGATTTCAATTTTCCAGGAAATAGCTTGAATCGTGAATTGAAAAGAAGAACTCTGTCTCCTTCTTTAAATTCTTTTAAACTTCTGATTCTTTTATCATGCCATTTCTTCGTTCTTTCTTTATAGATTAACGAATTTTCGTATGCTTCATGTCTTAATTCTTCTAATTCGTTTAGTTGACTTAATCGTAGACGTCCAGCTTCATGTAAATCAAGATTACATGTTTTCAAAGCCCAAAATGCTTTGTGTTCAATTTCTACTGGAAGATGACATGCTTTTCCGTAGACGAGTTTAAAAGGTATGGTTCCAATTGGAGTTTTGTAGGCTGTTCTAAAAGCCCAGAGTGCATCCTCTAATTTAATGGACCATTCCTTCTGATTTGATCATACGGTTTTCTCTAGAATATGTTTTAAAGCTCGGTTGGTATTTTCAACTTGTCCACTTGTTTGTGGATGATATGCAGTGGAGATTTTATGAGTTACTCCATATCTTTTAAGAACTTTCTCAAGTTGATTATTACAGAAATGAGTTCCCCGATCACTTATTAAAGCTTTCGGTGTTCCAAACCTTGCAAAAAGACGTTTTAAAAAGTTGACTACAACTCGTGCATCGTTAGTTGGGAGAGCTTGTGCTTCCGCCCATTTAGATACATAATCAATGGCTACGAGAATATAGAGATTATTATGAGATTTTGGAAATGGACCCATAAAGTCAATACCCCAAATGTCAAATACTTCGCATACTTGAATGACATTTTGTGGCATTTCATCACGTTGACTTATTTTTCCGGCCCTTTGACAAGCATCACAGGATTTGCAAAGAAGGTGTGCGTCTTTATAAATTGTAGGCCAATAGAATCCAGCATCATAAACTTTTCTTGCTGTTAGTTGAGGCCCATAATGCCCTCCTGTTGGTCCTGTGTGACAATGGTTTAAAATTTTACTAGCTTCATCTCCGAATACACATCGGCGTATTATTCCATCTGGACAACTTTTAAATAGATGTGGATCTTCCCAGAAATAGTGTTTTATATCACTGAAGAATTTCTTTCGTTTTTGGTACGATAATCCTTTTTCAAGGAATCCACATACTAAATAGTTTGCATAGTCTGCAAACTATGGAATTTCATTATAATCTATCTTCAATAGATATTCATCAGGAAAGTTGTCTTGTATGGCCGATTCATTTAGAACTTCTAATTCGGGATTTTCAAGACGAGAAAGATGATCAGCGGCGAGATTTTCTGCTCCTCTTTTATCTCGGATTTCAATATCGAACTCTTGTAAGAGTAAGATCCAACGAATTAATCTTGGTTTGGCATCTTGTTTCGAAAATAGGTATCTAAGAGCAGAATGGTCGGTATAGACCACCGTTTTTGTTAGAACGAGATATGAACGAAATTTGTCAAAAGCAAAGACAATAGCAAGGAGTTCTTTTTCAGTAGTTGTGTAATTCGTTTGTGCTCCTTGTAACGTCTTACTAGCATAATATATAGGTTGAAATCGTTTTTCAATCCTTTGTCCTAAAACGGCTCCCATTACAAAATCACTTGCATCGCACATTAGTTCAAACGGTAGATTCCAATTTGGTGTTATCATGATCGGCGCATTAGTAAGTTTCTCTTTAAGAATATTAAAAGATTTGATACATTCATCTGAAAAGATGAATGGAGCATCCTTTTCTAGGAGTTTATTCATAGGAGTGGCAATTTTAGAAAAATCTTTTATGAAACGTCGGTAAAAACCGGCATGCCCTAGAAAACTCCTAACTCCTCTAACATTGGTGGGATGTGGAAGTTTAGCAATTACATCTACTTTAGCTCTATCCACTTCAATTCCTTCTTTTGAAATTTTATGTCCAAGAACGATGCCTTCTTTAACCATGAAATGGCATTTCTCCCAATTAAGTACTAGATTTGATTGTTCGCATCTAATAAGCATTCGTTCCAGATTAACTAGACATGATTCAAATGTATCACCGAAGACTGAAGAGTCATCCATGAAAACTTCCATGCATTCTTCTATAATGTCGTGAAAATCGCCATCATACACCTTTGAAAGGTTGCAGGGGCATTGCAAAGTCCAAATGGCATGCGTTTGTAAGCAAAAGTACCATAAGGGCACGTGAATGTGGTTTTCTCTTGATCTTCGGGTGCTATTGGAATTTGAAAGTATCCGGAAAATCCATCAAGAAAACAATAATAACTATTTCCGGCTAATCTTTCCAACATTTGATCAATGAAAGGTAAGGGAAAGTGATCTTTTCTGGTGGCGTCATTTAATTTTCTATAATCAATACACACACGCCATCCTGTTACAGTCCTAGTAGGAATAAGCTCATTTTTTTCATTTGTAATGACAGTCATGCCACCCTTCTTAGGCACGCATTGAACTGGGCTTACCCATGGACTATCAGAGACTGGATAAATTAAACCTGCATCTAGCAGTTTAATAATTTCTTTTTTTACTACATCTTGCATATTCGAATTTAGTCTTCGTTGGCGTTGCACATACGTTTTATGACCTTCTTCCATAAGGATTTTATGTGTGCAATACGAAGGACTTATTCCTTTAATATCATGAATCTTCCATGCAATAGCTGGTTTATGAGCTTTCAACACAGAAATGAGTTGTGATTTCTCATTTTCAGTAAGAGAAGACGATATTATTACAGGTAATTCAGATTCACCATGTAAATAAGCGTATTCCAAATGGTTTGGAAGTGGCTTTAACTCTAATTTCGGTGGTTCTTCTATCGATGATTTATATCGATATCTGTCTTCTTCTTTTTGCATTTGAATTTCTTCTGTTGTTGGTTCATATCCATTAGCTATTAGTGTAGCTAACATTCCAGCTTCATCAATTGGTTCATTACCTTCTCCTAAAGAACATTCTCCTGTTCCTTGTAATTCTGGAAATTCTTCTAATAATTCTGCATGTGAATCTATAGTTTGAATATAATAACATGTATCATCTGCAGATTGCGGTTGTTGCATTGCTCTATCAACTGAAAAGGTAACACTCTCGTCCTCTATACTTATGGTCAATTTCTTACCAAACACGTCTATCATTGATTTAGCCGTGTTTAAGAATGGTCTTCCTAATATGAGAGGAACTTGAGAATCTTCTTCCATGTCCAGAACAACAAAATCTATTGGAAATACTAACGTACCAACTTTAACTAGCATATTCTCCATTATCCCTCTAGGATATTTTATTGATCTATCGGCTAGTTGTATACTTATTCTTGTTGGTTTCAATTCTCCAAGGTCTAGTTTAGCGTATAGTGAATACGGCATTAAATTTATACTAGCACCTAAGTCTGCCAATGCTTCTATTGAACTAAGACTACCCAGAAAACATGGAATTGTGAAACTTCCTGGATCAGATAGTTTTTCTGGTATCTTATTCAACAGCACTGCTGAACAATTAGCATTCATAGTAACAGCCGAGAGTTCTTCCATTTTCTTTCTATTCGTGATCAGATCTTTCAAGAATTTAGCATATCTAGGCATTCCTGAAATCACATCAATGAAAGGAAGATTGACATTTATTTGTTTAAACATATCCAAGATTTTGGATTGTTCGGCTTCAAGTTTCTCTTTTTTCATTTTACTCGGGTAAGGAACTGGTGGTTGGTATGGTTTAACATAAGGTTTAGCCTTAACTATGTTATCTTCATTAACCTTTTCAACTACCGGTTCTTTTTCCTTATCATGATCAGGTTGTGGTTCTTGTGGAGTAGGAATAGCTTCATCAGAAGTTACAGGTATTTCAGGTGGTTTAAGTGTTGTACCACTTCTTGTGGTAATGGCTTTAGCTGTTTCATTCCGGGGGTTTGCATTTGTATCACTAGGTAAACTTTCCGGTTTTCTTTCACCTATTAACCTTGCTAGGTTACTTACTTCTTGTTCCAAATTTTGAATAGAAACTTGTTGATTTATAAATGCTTGAGCATTTTGTTCATTAGTTTGTTTTTGAGATGTGAAAAACTGCGTTTGAGTTTCAACTAGCTTCGTCATCATATCTTCTAAATTCGGCTTTTTATCATCGGGTTGTGGTTTGTTTTGAAAATTAGGTCTTTGCTGGTTGTAAGTATTATTGGACACTTGTTGATTGCTAGGACCTTGTTGGTTGTTGTATGGAATATTTCGGTTATAATTCTGATTTTGATTGTAGATCGGTCTTGGCGGTTGATAATTATTCTGATAATTATTTCCAGGCCTTTGGTTTATGTATGAAATATTTTCTCTTTGTTCCATTGTTAATTCAATACTGAGACAATCTTTTGTCAAATGTGGTCCTCCACACTGCTCACAACTAATTCGTATTGAGTGAATATCCTTAGTCATCTTTTCCATTCGTCTCTCGACAGCATCTATCTTTGCGAAATGGAATCTAAGTCATGGCTAGAATCGGCTGTAGCTGCTTTAGATGATCTAACGATATCTTTTTCTTGGTGCCACTCATGTGAGTGGGAAGCAGTGTTATCAATAATTTTATAAGCATCAGTTTTGGTTTTCTTCATAATGGAACCACCAGCTGCTATATCGATGTCTTTCCTTGTAGTGATGTCGGATCCTTGGTAGAATATTTGTACTATTTGACAGGTGTCTAAACCATGTTGCGGACATCCTCTTAATAACTTTCCAAATCTTGTTCACGCCTCATATAGAGTTTCATTCAGTTTCTGTGTGAACGTAACAATTTCTCCTTGAAGTCTTACGGCTTTAGATGCCGGAAAGAATTGTTTAAGAAAATTTTCAACTAAAACGTCTCATGTATCAATCGCCCCTTCAGGTAACGATTCCAACCAATCTTTGGCTTCTCCCTTTAAAGTCCAGGGAAATAACATGAGATATATCTGTTCATCCTCAACTTCTCTTATTTTAAATAGAGTGCAGATCCTATTAAAGGTACGAAGATGTTCATTTGGATCTTCCTTCGGCGCACCACTAAATTGGCATTGATTAGTCACCATGTGTAGAATTTGTCCTTTGATTTCATAATCTGGCACATTAATGTCTGGATGAGTAATTGCGTGACCTTGGCCAGTACGTTTAGCTCTCATTCGGTCTTCCATACTTAAAGGTTCCAGATTCTCCATAATTGAATTTGTTGAATCTGAATCACTAGAGGATTCTGATTTAATGGTTTGTTCCTCAACAATCTCTGTTTGAATGATTGGTGGTTCCGGAGGAAAATTTAATGGTTCAGGATCTATGAATCGTCCCTGAATATTCTCCGGATTCTCAATTGTGAGGTCGGGTTCAAAAAATGGATTATCGGAAATTTGAACTGAAGTACTTGGTTGACTGGATGACGATTCTAAAGAAAAATCAACGGCGGTAATATTTGCTAAATGTCTTGATCTAGTTACAGGTGGTGAACGTACAAAAGGTGGTGAACGTCTTGCTCGGTGCATTCACTGAATATCCTATTAGTTTTTAAAAAGGAAAGAAAAATTATATAAGTTATCCAATTAATAGACTTTTCTGATTTTGCCCACGTTTCGAATAGCCAAAAGATGCAGCAGAGGGGCAGGATTCGTTTGGTCTCAATATAATTGATGACTGTTTGGCTCCAATAACCCGGTCCACGTACAAATCCAACTATTACTACGAACCAAAAAATTTTGATGCCTATCAATTTAACCACTTAAAATAAATTTTCGTAATTTTAAGAAATTTAGATAAGAAGTAGAAAAAAAAATCTATGTCCTAAAACTAGAATAGCGAGAAATAAGAAAGAAAAAGAGTGCGTCGAAAAAGAAAAAGAAAAGGGTTGAAAAATAAAAGGCGTCGGAAAATAAGAAATAAAAAGAAATGACTTATAGAACTTAAAAACACTCGACTAACCCAACCTTATTACTATCACTAACTTAAAATTATAATCACAAATTGAGATTACTAATTGGAATGATAATTGATACATAGGTAAAAGGTGTCTAAAAATATTAAAGCTTACAAGTAAAACTATATCCCAAATGAAAATAACTTAAAAAGGTACTAAAACTTAAAAAGGCGTCGCAAAATTCTAAAGCACCTAGATCATAGTCTAAAGAAAAAGGACTTAAGGGATTTTACGGCAAAGCCTAAAAATCTATAAATAAAAATAACTATGGAAAAAACTAAGTTTAAAACTAAATACGAGCGAAAAATACAAAAATTACGCTAAAACAATTAAAAAGGGACAAAATATAAAAATATACTAAAAGTTGTAAAAAGTACAATTTTTATAAAAATATTATTTTTATATTATTTATTTTATAAAACTATTAATTTTATAAACTAATTAAACTAATTAAAATTTAAAATACAATTTATTTTAAAAATTTAAAACTAATTATAATAATAATTAAGTAATTAGGGTTAATAATAATAATAAATAATAATTACACCGTAATAAATGCTGTTAGGGTTTCTGTGTTTCCCGTGTCAGACGGCTCCGCGAGTTGCGGTGCTCGAAGCTGGAAAACTCCGCGAGTCGCGGGGTTTCAAATTTCAGATCAAGTGCAGGACAAAAATCGTTCGTTTCAGTTTTTTTTTTTTTTTAATATTTCTGTTTTATATTTTCTGTTTAAATAAAAATATTTATATAATAAAAACTTATATTTAAAAACTAAAATAAAAATAGAAATACTTTATAATTTTATAAATAAAAATCTTAAAACTAGATTTATATATATATATATATATATATATATATATATATATATATATATATATATATATATATATATATATTTTCGGTTTTTTAATTTTATGTATTAAATAAACACAAAATATTTAAATAAAACTTATATTTTTATAAAATAGAAATAAAGAAACTTTATAAAACTTAAATATTTAACAAACTCTTAAAAATATTTATATTTTTGTTTTCTTTTTTTTTTTTATTAATTAACACGTATTTTTACAAAAGCGTATTTTTTATAAAAGTAAACTAAAAATGAAAATCTTTTTTTTTTAATATTTAGCGTTGCGCTTTCGGCGTTTAAGTTCCCCGGCAGCGGCGCCAAAAATACTTGATGTCAAAGCTAAGGGGTATAAAATACTATTAAATTTTACAAGGAAATACTATTAAATACGATACAATTTTACACAAGATATTTATTTATTTAGAGAATGGATATACTTAAACCTTGCTACAACACTTATAGGCAGTGTACCTAATCGTACAGTAGTGTAGTTTTTAGTAAGTCCGGTTCGTTCCACAGGGAAAATCTTTTAATCAAAGCTTAACGCTATATTAGTTTAATTTATAAAAATACAAATATATATATATAAGTAATATTATTATTATAAAGGGGGATTTTTACCGTTTAATGACCGGTTTGTCGATTTTAAAACTTTAGTCGCAGTTAAAACCAAATGTAAAATATTAAATAAATAAAAGACTTAATTTAAAGCGTAAAGTAAATAACGATAATGAAATTGCGAATAATAAAAGTGCGATAAAATAAACTTGCGATAATTAAAAAGTACGATAAATAAAAGTGCAATTAAATACAATAATAATAAATAAAAATGCGATAATTAGAAGTGCAATTAAATATAAAATAAAGGAAATTAAATATGAAATAAAAGAATTATGCTTATTTAAACTTCCGTAATCATGATGTTTGACGTGTTGATTTTAGTTTTATGCCCATGGGTTAATTGTTCTTTGTCCTGGATTATTTAATATGTCCATACGGATTTGTCCATAATAGTCCATCAGTCATAAATATAAAGAGCGAAAGCCTTCGTCAAATTATTCTTATTCCCGAAGTCAAATATTCCAACTAATTGGGGATTCGAATTGTAACAAGGTTTTAATACTTTGTTTAATGAATACACCAGGTTATCGACTGCGTGTAAACCAAGGTTTTACTACTTTGTTAACAATTACACCAATTACCCTTGAATGTAATTCACCACTGTTTCAACAAGTCTATTAACTATTAATCCAGTTCTGTGTCCGGTAAAATGAATAATTATTGGTATTTATAGATATCCCGCCCACCGTACCCAGTCAAGCGTATGTGGTTATATATAAATACGTCGAATTATAAGTTTGTATATTAAATTAACAAGGTATTGTTTAGTTAATATAAAACCCATTAATAGCCCATAGTCTAATTTCCACAAGTGTCGATCTTTTATCCAAACCCCAATTATGGTACAAAGCCCAATTACCCAATTTTAGTAATTAGCCCAATATCATGATTACTTCGGATTAAATAAGCATAATAATAACTTACCTACGAGACATTAAATTAAAAAGGTTGAACATAACTTACAATGATTAAAAATAGCGTAGCGTTACACGGACAGAATTTCGACTTACACCCTTACAACATTCGCTAACATACCCTTATTATTAGGATTAAAATTAAAATTAAAATTAAAATTAAAATTAAAATTAAAATATAAATATAAATATTTACGTATAGATATAGAGAGGATGGATATATATTGGATGATTTTTACGATCAGAATTCGCTGGCTTTTATAGGAATTTTCGTCCAGGGGGACTCCGCGACTCGCGGCATTTTTGGCCTCCATACTCCGCAACTCGCGGAGTTCGTAATTTCAGCTCACAAAGTTTTGTCTTTTAATTTGCCGACGTTTTTTAAATATAATATAATATATATATTAATTTTAAGAATTAATTATATATTATATTATATTTATGTGTATAGTTGACTCGTAATTTTTAGTCCGTTACGTCGAGCGTTGAGAGTTGACTCTGGTCCCGGTTCCAGATTTTCGAACGTCCTTGCGTACAATTTAATATCTTGTACTTTGCGTTTTGAATCTTGTACTCTTGTAATTTCTAGACGTTCCTTATCAATAATTGGAACCTCTTTGATTGTATTTTGTACTTTTGAGCTTTTTGGTCGTTTGCGTCTTCAATTCGTCGAATCTGTCTTTTGTCTTCACCTTTTATTATTTAAACGAATATCACTTGTAAATTGAACAATTGCAACTAAAAGCTTGTCTTTCTTGAGGAATAATGCTATGAAATATATGTTCGTTTTTAGCATTATCAGCACTAACAAGCCCCAGTTAGAGAATTTGAACTGCTTTAGTACTTCGAATTTATCATGTCCGAAGGGAGTCCCGGAATGATGGGGATATTCTATATGCATCTTGTTAAGGTCGATTACCAGGTGTTCAATCCATATGAATGATTTTTATCTCTATGTATGGGATGTTTATTTATGGAAAGAATGAAAATCTTGTGGTATATTAAAATTATGAAATGATTATTTATGATAAACTAATGAACTCACCAACCTTTTGGTTGACACTTGAAAGCATGTTTATTCTCAGGTATGAAAGAAATCTTCCGCTGTGCATTTTCTCATTTTAAAGATATTACTTGGAGTCATTCATGGCATATTTCAAAAGACGTTGCATTCGAGTCGTTGAGTTCATCAAGATTATTATTAAGTCAATTATAGTTGGATATATTATGAAATGGTATGCATGCCGTCAACTTTCGATGAAATGAAAGTTTGTCTTTTTAAAAACGAATGCAATGTTTGTAAAATGTATCATATACAGGTCAAGTACCTCGTGATGTAACAAAATGTAATGTATTCGTCCAGATGGATTAGGACGGGTTGTTATAGGTGGTATCAGAGCGGTGGTCTTAGCGAACCAGGTCTTGCATTAATGTGTCTAATTGATAGTTGTTTAGATGCATTAGTGGGTCTGGACTTCGACCGTGTCTGCATGTCAAAAGTTTTGCTTATCATTTCGTGTCGAAAATTACTTATTTATCATCCTTAAAACTCTAGACACATCTTACTGCCTCTATTGCATAGATAGTGTATAGATAAATTCATATCTCAGCGTATCTGTTATTGTTCCCTTTGCCTGATAGCTTCCGTAGATTCCTCCGTAACTTATGGGATTTTAGTATTATATATGCATATGTAAATTATGTATTGCAGGGTACTAATATACCTATAATCTATTTCTTATCGAAAAATCCTTTATTCAATCGTACGAAATGAAACTCACCACTAGTTCAAGTCCCTCAGATTTCGATATGGAGTTTCACCTAAGCTCCGGAAGCAGCGTCACCAGAATGAATCAACCAATCATCCATCCCCAATTCATCTGATGAGTTCGTAGTCGACTTAACCGATGGAGACGAGAAGAAGGCGATCCTTTCCACCACCAACCTGCACTCTCGACGATGAACCTGAAGCACTTACCGCGAACCTGTTCGTAATACCATTTTCTCTCTCATTTCCAGAGTATCTCGTCATGATTATATACTATCTCAAATTCTGGATCTTATTCATCCGCTTGTTACGACCGACAATCATTCCAGAGTAATCGAAGAAGTCAACGAACTTCGCGCTCATGTAGTAGCTTTGGAGAATATGGTGCAAAATTTACCAGCTTCAGCAACATCACCGGCACCAACAGTACCACCAACATCAATACCAGTATCACCAACAACCCAAGTTTCAGCATCACACGCCTCAACATCTCATTCTGTACCTCGAGCATAATCATCGTCCTACATGACGTTCTACATTATTTATCTTCGTTCGACATGGCAATTATGTGAGAGATTATATATTCTTGTTCTAACGGTAAATCAAATGAGTTTAATATCATATTGACTCATTAAATCCATGATTACATCTGAAGAAAATATATATGTATATATGTTTTCATAAGGGTTGTAATTAAAATTTCTTTGTACAAACTGTTAATGGTAAAAATATTTTAACGGGTAGCTAATACCCGAGGAATATTTAGATTTCACATTAATAAGTTACACTGTACATTCTTCATGTAACAACCCATCCCAATATCCAACTGAATACGAGAAATTTTTTTTATATATATACAGTATAGTGCGCGGCGCGCAGCACCATAGGGTGCGCGACGCGCACAGGCTCTTTCAGCTTCTGTCCGAATCGATCAATTTTCAAATAAAGATCACCAACTTCCCGACATATTTAGACAAAACGCTTTTCACAACATGTTCTTATATGTAAAACTAACGCGGTTCAATCATTAAACGAGTTTTACAAAATGGGGCCCACATCGGCCGTTTTACGAGTTTCATACAAAACATGAGTTTCGGCCACATTAGTTTAAATTCCAAACGACAATATGAACATGGTGTTTGGGGGTTAAACTACCCAATTCTTGGTCAAACTCCAAAAGCTATCACCCCAAAAGCGTCCCCTATCAAACAAAGCGGGATCTCTAGTTCAAACGAACGCCATTACCCTTGTCTCCGCCGGAGCCTATAAAAAGGTAAACAACGAAAGGGTAAGCAAAGCTTAGTGAATGCAATGATTATACACGTACATATATAATATACCTACTTACAAACACTTACACACATACCGCATACATGCTAGCAATACAATTAGCTTATCATCTCAAATACAAGCTATTAACCTCCAATACCACAAGCTAGCAATTCAATAGCATATATACAACTCCTACAATATAATATGCTTACGCTACAACACAATAATCATGGTTAAACAATCGTACAAGGAATGGTACTCGGATTTCCCATCGGTGTTCATAACAACCATTAGAGTACTTAACACGTCGTACACTAATCCCACGGGTGGTATCTTAACACATCGATACTTTACCCCGAGTGGCGTCTTAACACATCGACACTTCACTCTTCGTATTACTTGAGGTGGCATCTTAACACGTCGACATTTCACCTCGAGTGGTGTCTTAACACATCGACATTTCACTCTTCGTCTTACCTTGGGTGGCATCTTAACACGTCGATACTTCACCTCGAGTGGTGTCTTAACACATCGACACTTCACTCGTCACGTGAACGTGGTGTCTTAGCACATCGACACTTCACATCTCACGCTACACAAATAAATACATTATATACCTACGTATATAATTATTCCACTCACCTTAATGATTCGGTGACGGTTTTATACTTCCGCAAGCTTCAAAGCAAAGTACCTAATATAATAAGTACTTCAATCAACACACAAACTAGTTGGACTAAATACCAACAATTCACCTATGTGCATTTAATGACTTAAATGCATTAAATGCCCCATTATCGCCAAAACCGTCCCATTAAGGTCAAGACCATCATAAATCACTCAAAGCTAGTGATTAAGATCCAACAACACTAACTAATACACAATAAGGGTATTTCATACCCATATTTCCCAACTAGGGCAATCATTAACATTATGACCATTTTAAAACCAACACACCCATTTTGAGTCATCTTCTAACCCAAACAACACCCATTTGCTAAATAACTAGGTGTGCTAGTAATTAACTAACCAATTAAGACACATAAACACATTTATCATTTCAAAACCCTAGGTTAGTCAACTTTGAGTCCTCATGAGTCAATTTTACCAAAGAACACCCAAAAATCACCAAATATGGGTTTTATGTTAATCACTAACTCAAACCCTAACCCTTAAACAAATTAAAATTAGGAAATCAAGATTAGAGCATACCACCACAATCACAACGTAGCTAGTGATTAGATGAACAACTTTAATGCACGCGCCTTGACCCGAAATCAATTTCTTCCTCTTGGATTTGAGCTTTCTCACTCAAGAACTATTATCTCTCTAGAATTTAAGTGGAATGGATAAAGGTAGGTGTTAATGGAGTTATGACACTCCACAAACAGATCTGGTGGCCTTTAACTCGTTCTCAAGTGAATTTACCAAATAGCCCTTCCAAAATATCACATTAAACTAAACGGAATCCGGCTACAGTAAGGGTGCGCGGCGCGCTCCCTTAAGTGTGTGAGGCGCGCACAACGTGCTGGACAGTTTCTGACTTCTGTTTAATTACACAATGTCACCCACACTTTATGTACCCTATTTACATCTCTGTATAATAAATATTAGGGTCTTACAACTCTCCCCTACTTGAATCGGAGCGCGTCCTCGCGATCCAAGCCGCATGACAAGAGGGAAGATAAACTAACACGAACTCTTCGGGCTCCCAAGTAAATTCAGAACCTTTACTACAACGCCATTGAACTTTAAAAGTTCTCACCTCTTTATTTCTCAACTTTTTGACCTTCTCATCGAGTATAGCAATCGGCTCCTCAATATACTCTAACTTATTGTTTAGCTCAATCTCGTCTAAAGGCACCCATGATGAATCATCCGCAACACACTTACGGAGATGGGAAACATGAAATGTATTATGGATCCCCGCAAGCTCTTCGGGTAATTCCAAACGATACGCAACTTCACCAACACGAGCTAAAATTTTAAATGGCCCAATAAACCGAGGAGCTAACTTTCCCCATTTTTGAAACCGAATAACACCTTTCCATGGCGAAACTTTAAGCATTACCATGTCACCTTCTTGGAATTCGATCAATCGCCTACGTTTGTCGGCATACGATTTTTGTCTATCTCGCGCCTTTTTCAAATGAGTCCGAATCATATCAATCTTGCTATTCGTCTCTAAAACCAAATTGGTACTCCCGATTTCTCTTTGACCCACTTCACCCCAACAAATCGGAGTTCGGCACCTCTACCCGTAAAGCATCTCGTAAGGTGGCATCCCGATACTAGTATGATAACTATTATTGTACGAGAATTCCACCAATGGTAAGTCCTCATCCCAACTACCCCCGAAATCAATAATGCACGCCCGTAACATATCCTCCAAGGTTTGATTTGTATGTTCAGTTTGACCATCCATTTGAGGATGATACGCCGTGCTCAATCTCAATTGTGTGCCCATATCTTCATGAAATTTATTCCAAAACCGAGATGTGAAACGGGTATCTCGATCCGAAATAATAGATATAGGAACCCTGTGTCTCGCTACCACCAACTTGATAAATAATTTAGCCAAAGTCTCCGATGATATCGCTTCCCAAATGGGAAGAAACAAGCCACTTTTCGTCAATCGATCAACTATTACCCAAATCGAGTCAAATTGGGTTCTCACTGTCTTTGGTAACTTTGTAATGAAATCCATGGTAATGTGCTCCCATTTCTATTTCGGGATTTCTAACGGTTGTAACTTACCGTACGGCTTTTGGTGCTCGGCCTTAACTTGCAAACACGTGACACATTGTTCAACATACTTAACAACATCACGTTTCATGCTCGGCCACCAATACTCCTTCCTCAAATCAAGATACATTTTCGTCACGCCCGGATGAATGGAATACTTCGACTTATGTGCTTCATCAAGTAGCACTCATCGATAATCACCCATTTTAGGCACCCACACCCTTCCTTGAAAAGATAACAAACCATGCGGACCTAAGGTAATAAACTCCGTTTGTCCCACGATTCGTTCCTCATGCTTATTGCTAACAAAAGCTTTGATTTGAGTCTCGCCAAGCTTTACAAGAAAATCGTTAGTAATAATCATACGTAACAATCCCAATCGTAATGTCGGGTGATGAATCTTTCGACTTAACACATCCGCGAGCACATTCGCCTTGCCCGGATGATAAAGTATTTCACAATCATAATCTTTTACCACATCCATCCACCTACGTTGGCGATAATTCAAATATCGTTGGTTAAAGAGATGTTTCAAACTCTTATGATCCGAATAAATCGTACTCTTGACACCATACAAGTAGTGGCGCCAAATTTTCAACGCATGAACCACCACCGCCAATTCAAGATCATGAGTCGGGTATCTCTTTTTGTGTTCCTTTAATTGTCGAGAGGCGTAAGCGATGACTTTACCCCTTTGCATTAAAACACACCCGAGCCCATTTAAAGAAGCATCACAATAAACCGTCATGTCTTCCACACCTTCCGGCAACACTAACACCGGAGCTTGACAAAATTTCTCTTTTAACAATTGAAAAGTAATTTCTTGCTCGTTTTCCCAATTAAATCTCGCGTTCTTCCTCGTCAATTTCGTCAATGAAGAAGCGATCTTAGAAAAGTCTTGGATAAACCGACGATAATAACTGGCCAATCCGAGAAAACTTCGGATTTCTGTAGGCGTAGTCGATCGTTCCCAACTCTTCACCTTCTCTATCTTCCCCGGATCTACTTGAATACCCTCCTTGTTCACAATGTGGCCAAGGAATTGAACTTTTCTTAGCCAAAATTCACATTTGGAGAATTTAGCATACAACTTCTCCTTCCGCAACGTCCTTAACACACCACGCAAATGATGTTCGTGTTCCTTCATACTCTTCGAATAAACAAGTATGTCGTCAATGAACACAATTACCGACTTGTCCAACATAGGTTGGCACACTCGGTTCATAAGATCCATGAATGCCGCCGGTGCATTCGTAAGACCAAAAGGCATTACCACAAACTCATAATGCCCGTAACGCGTTCGAAAAGCCATTTTCTCAATATCTTCCTCACTGACCCGCATTTAGTGATAGCCGGACCGTAGGTCGATTTTAGAAAAATAAGTCGCGCCTTGGAGTTGATCAAACAAGTCGCCAATCCGAGGCAATGGATAACGATTCTTTATCGTCACTTTGTTCAACTCCCGATAATCGATGCACATCCACATACTACCATCCTTCTTCACGAATAAAACCGGAGCGCCCCATGGCGAAGCACTCGGTCGGATAAAAACCTTCTCAAGTAACTCTTGGGTTTGATTTAACAACTCTTGCATTTCCGTTGGCGCTAAACGGTAAGGAGTTTTAGCAATGGGGGTAGCCCCCGGAACCAACTCAATGCGAAATTCAACTTGTCTTTCCGCCGGAACACCCGGTAACTCATCCGAAAAAACGTCTTCGAATTCATTAACCACCGGAATTTCACGAATGGGTGGTGGCTCATCACGAGTATTAACAACATGGGCAAGAAAAGCTATGCCACCACTAACAAGGAAACGACGTGTCCGTGCAAAAGTGTATATCGGCACAAGTCTTCTTCGCTTATCGCCATGAATAATTAACGCTCCCCCACTTGGGGTTTTCACACGAATAGATTTTTCATGGCATGCAATATCGGCTCTATAACGATAGAGCCAATCCATACCAACGACAATATCAAAATCACCCGAAGTCATCGGAATGAGATCGATTTCAAAAGTTTCGGTACCAAACACAACATTATAATTTTTACAAACATCAATCCCTAGCACCGTTTTACCATCCGCTATTTCGACCTCTACCAGATGGCTTAACTTAGCTAGCGGTTTATTTAACTTAGGCACAAATTGAGGTGATACAAAGGACAAATTAGCACCACTATCAAAAAGTATCCGTGCCGGATTAGAATTAACCATGAAAGTACCTGAGACAACTTCGTTAGATTGATTGGCTTCATCATTGGTCATCAAATAATTGCGACCCCTAGCCGTACCCGCCGCCTTCTCTAGCCGCTTAACATTATCGTTACGTAAATCGAGACACTCCGGCCTCTTGTGCCCTTTTTTACCACAATTAAAACAAGTAAGCTTGGTTGTAGATGATGGTTTCGGACATTCACATACCATATGGCCATTTTGTCCACAATTGTAGCATGCATAAGAAAAATCTCCGGAAGCACCTTTCTTCACACTACCAACACTCTCGGAACCCTTCTTGTTCTTTTTGTTTGAAAAGTTCGAATGACTCGAACCTTCTATCTTTCTTTTGCCAAAAGTAAAGCCACTCTTCCTCGACACGAGCGCCTCAAAACCTTTGGCCATATTAAACAACTCATCAAAATGTTTCACCACATTCACACTTATCTTCTCTCGACAACTATCATTTAAGATTCGATAGAAGTCTTCCTTCAACATTTTATCATTCCCGACATACTCCGGGAAAAATTGAGTTTTGGACAAAAACACGGATTTGAGAGTATTCAAATCCATCGACCCTTGCCTCAAGGAATGCAACTCGTCCTTAAGCCTTGTAAGATTGGCCGAAGTTCGGTACTCATCGAAAAATTCTGCCTTGAATTCATCCCAAGTGAATTTCATGCATTGTTCTTCACCATAAACTTGGATCTTTGCGTCCCACCACAACTTAGCATCGCCCCTCAACAAACTACACCCGTACCTTGTCTTCTTATCGAGAGGAAATTCACAAGTACAGAAGGCCCCCTCCATATCGGAGATCCAACGGGCACTCTTGAGAGGGTCTCGTTCACCTTCAAAGGTGGGAGGTTGAGAATCCTTGAAATTCTTATAGAAAAAGTCCCGTCTTCCCACATTATCTTCGTGAAGAACGGCCTTAACTTGCTCCTTTACCACATTGACTAGTTGCTCGTCAATCATATCTAGGAACATCTTCTTAAAATATTCGAGAAACTCCGCTTTTTGACGTTTAAAGATGGCCTCAACTTTGGCCGTAAACTCGGAGTCCTCGCTCGTACCTCCATTATCATTCTCGGGTCCATTTCTCGTCTTCATTCTATAAAATGGAAAAGATTAAGCAACGAAACGAAAGGACTTAACACATATGTATATACATATACACCACACTACCCCATCTTGCTCAACAATCATCGTACATCGCTTGTTTGACACGATTTGAACCCGTAACAATGGTAGCTAATCATTGTTACGCGAGCACGTCTCATTAATTCGCTAGTACAACGTCCATCTCGCTTGATGATTGCATAAACACAACACAAAACAATTAGCACAAGGTTAGTTCATATAAACCTAAGCACTAACCAACTCCCGGTCCGACCCGTCTCCTACAAGTCCCGCATAAAGCGCATACACAAATAAGTCTAAGTCTAGGCACCTATCTCAAGTCGCCTAAATCCCTTAGACCATGCTCTGATACCACTTGTAACAACCCATCCCAATATCCAACTGAATACGCGATTTTTTATATATATACAGTATAGTGCGCGGTGCGCAGCACCATAGGGTGCGCGACGCGCAACACCATAGGGTGCGTGGCGCGCAGCACCATAGGGTGCGCGGCGCACACAGGCTCTTTCAGCTTCTGTCCGAATTGGTCAATTTTCAAATAAAGATCACCCACTTCCCGACATATTTAGACAAAACGCTTTTCACAACATGTTCTTATATGTAAAACTAACACGGTTCAATCATTAAACGAGTTTTACAAAACAGAGCCCACATCGGCCGTTTTACGAGTTTCATACAAAACATGAGTTTCGACCACATTAGTTTAAATTCTAAACGACAACATGAGCATGGTGTTTGGGGGTTAAACTACCCAATTCTCGGTCAAACTCCAAAAGCTATCACCCCAAAAGTGTCCCCTATCAAACAAAGCGGGATCTCTAGTCTAAACGAACGCCCTTACCCTTGTCTCCGCCGGAGCCTATAAAAAGGTAAACAACGAGAGGGTAAGAAAAGCTTAGTGAATGCAATGATTATACACGTACATGTATAATATACCTACTTGCAAACACTTACACACATACCGTATACATGCTAGCAATACAATTAGCTTATCATCTCAAATACAATCTATTAACCTCCAATACCACAAGATAGCAATTCAATAGCATATATACAACTCGTAAAATATAATATGCTTACACTACAACACAATAATCATGGTTAACCAATCGTACAAGGAATGGTACTCGGATTTCCCATCGGTGTTCAAAACAACCATTAGAGTACTTAACACGTCGTACACTAATCCCACGGGTGGCATCTTAACACATCGATACTTCACCCCGAGTGGTGTCTTAACACATCGACACTTCACTCTTCATATTACTTGAGGTGGCATCTTAACACGTCGACACTTCACCTCGAGTGGTGTCTTAACACATCGACACTTCACTCTTCGTCTTACCTTGGGTGGCATCTTAACACGTCGATACTTCACCCCGAGTGGTGTCTTAACACATCGACACTTCACTCGTCACGTGAACGTGGTGTCTTAGCACATCGACACTTGTAACGACCCGGAAATTTCCGACCAAATTTAAACTCTAATCTCTATATGGTTCCGACACGATAAGCAAAAACCCTAAAGTTGACCCGCATTTTTTTTTCGATCGTTCTATACTTATAAGATTAATATTTACATAAATTAAAACTTACCAACATGATAAGTAATCCAAATTGTCGAGATTTATATTTCCGAAAAGAGTTTTACACAACGTTTGACCGTCTAGTTTGACCGACGATATCACGAACTATACAATATATGATAATTATACGTTTGCGTATATATATGTATATATACATATTTAACATGATTAATGAATGTTTTAATATCTTATTTTGTATCAAAAACTATAAGTTATAAGTATATTTTGAAACTACTAACTTAAGTTTTCAAAACGATAACTATACGTAACGTTATTTGACATAAATACTTAAGACTTATAATGTTTATACATATATCGTATAAGTAATGTATTTACTCACTTTTAAGACTTAAATACATAAAATCATATAAGTGTATTCACAAAAGATAGCTATATTTGAATCCTCATTCCATTTTTCACAAAATTTCTATACGTATATCTAGAGTATTTGTACTCGTATCATACCTAGCTTCTATACGTATTTACTATTGGTATATACACATCAAATCACCACCTAACCAGCCCTTGTTACTACCCTAGGTATAAGGTAATTGCTTTTGTATTATTGTTTGACAAATACATAAGATTACAAACTAAAATTTTGTCATGTTATCCTTAAAGATCACATTTTGAGGAGTATATATGTATCATCATTTTGATTCATTTACTACTTCAATCTCCTAGCTAAAACACACACACTTATAACCCTTAAACACCTTCAACAATTCAGTAAAGTTCTAAGAAGATCTAGCTTCAAAAACCTTACATAAACACCATAAGAAAACCATACAAAAACACTTCAAGAAAACCTTCCAAGAACACCAACTTACTTCCAATCTTTCATCCACTTCTATCACCCTTTTGATTCTAGCTTCTTACTCCTCTTTTACAGCAAACTTATCCAAGGAACTTGAGGTAGAATCTATGTTCATAACCTTGTTCGATTCATATATATATAGCTATCTTATTTTGTGGTACAAAAGTTTAACAACAAGAACATAGTTTGAATGTTTTCAAACTTGTTTGCAAACTAAATAGATCCTTCTAACTTAACTTTTAAAATACTTCAAGACCTGTAATATAACTTAAATATATGCTAATTTAATAAGGTAAAACTTGGTTTTTCAAAGTATAAGTATTTTTAGAAAAATGGTCATTAAATGATTTTTTTTTGTAACAAAATGTTTAACTTCATATGTTTCACTAATGTTTCACTTATGCCGTATGATTTTGAATACAAACCAAGGTATTTACAGTTCATAGTCTTAAAGAAGAACTCGATCCAAGAAGATGGCAATTTGAATCAACGAAAACGGACTTGTAACGAAGAAACTATGACCGAAACAAAATTGGTTATCCTAGATCATTTCAACTACGGGATCAATTGGAAAAAAAGATATAAATCACATATTTCTAAGATAACATGATATTTTATATATATGTACTCATAATTCAATTTCATATGGTTCAGGATCACCCGTAAACAACACGAGAAGATTAATCATAAGATCCCATGATTGTACGCAACACGTCATTTGACAACACCGGTACTTTATGTACGCAACACGTCATTTGACAACACCGGTACCATGGGTCAAGATTAATCTCGACCAACACATATACGATGGGGTTTTATGGGAGTTTTATTTATTTCGTTGGGGGTTTATTTATTGCGGGTATATTAAACATCTAAAAATGAACCATTAAAATTGAATTACTAACATCGAAACGCTAACTACGGACTAAGGAATTATTCAAAGTATTAAAAGTATTATAAATATATATACGAGATGTTTGTTTAAAATGAAAATATATTGATATATTATATATGGATAGGTTCGTGATATCAACCGGAAGACCAAGTCAAAAATATATATATCTTCGAGACAACAGTGAGTATATAGTCCCACTTTTAAACTCTAAATATTTCGGGATGAGAATACATGTATTTTATGTTTTACGTTATGGACACAAGTAACTGAAAAATATATTCTACGTTGAGTTGTACCACTGGCATACTTCCCTGTAGCTTGGTAACTAATATTTACAGCGGTATTGTAAACGCGAATCCTGTTGATAGATCTATCGGGCCTGACAACCCCAATCGGACTGGACGACCAGTATTCAACGGTTGCACAGTACTTCGTTTTGTGACTACACTTGGTACGGTGTAGTAAGATTTCATATTAAAGGGAATATGCGACGTGAAAATGTTAAGTATGGTTACCAAGTGCTCAACCACTTAGAATATTTTTATTAAAATGTTTATATATGAAATCTTGTGGTCCATCGTTATATCGCTGCTAGCATCAAACCTATATATCTCACCAACTTTATGTTGACGTTTTAAAGCATGTTATTCTCAGGTATGAATTAAGACTTCCGCTGTGCGTTAGCTCATATTAAGGATACTAGTTGGGACCATTTAAGCCATGATACAAGAACGTTGCATTCGAGTCATTGAAGATCATTAAAGACATTTATTAAGTAAATGACAGTTTAGGTCATTTGGATATCGAGAAATGTTTGACGAGTTTATTAATTTTTTTATGTAAAGATAGATTGCCTTTTAAGAATAAATGCAACGTTTGTAAAATGTATCATATAGAGGTCAAGTACCTCGCGATGTTATCAACTGTTGTAATTCGTTTGTAATCAATATGGACATCGTCCGGATGATTAGTTTCGGATCCTTTCAGTTGGTATCAGAGCGTTGGTCTTAGCGAACCAGGCCTTGCATTAGTGTGTCTAACTGGTAGTTGTTCGGATACATTAGTGAGTCTGGACTTTGACCGTATCTACCTGCTAAAAAGTTTTGCTTATCATTTCTAGTCGGAAACCATCTGCTTATCATCCTTAGGGAGTTGCCTGCTTATCATTCTTTAGTCTAGACACGTCTTACTGCATCTAGTGCATCGATAGTGTATAGACAAAATTCATATCCTAGCGTATCTATTACTATAAACATTGCCCGACGAATTTCAAAGATTCTCCGTAATTCACGGGATTTCGGTATTATATATACATATGAAAATTATGTATTGACGAGTACCAAACCCAACTCCTATAATCTATTCCAAACCAAAAAAAAATTCATTTCTCCAACTATACAAGATGAATTCTTCATCCAGTTCGAATTCCTCCGACTTCGATAGCTACGCCGATATGGATTTCCATTCGAGCTCCGAGAACAGCGTCACCGGAATGGATCAACCAATTTCCCATCATCTATTTTGGATGAATTGGGGATGGGTTCGTAATATACTAAATCTCTGGAGGCAAGAAGAAGGTGATCCATTTCATCCACCAAATTGCCCTCTTAACGATGAACCTGAAGCACTTACCGGCGAACCCATTCGAAACACCATTTTCTCGCTCATTTCTAGAGTATCTCGTCATGATTACATACTATCCCATATTTCAAATCTTGTTCATTCGCTCGTTCCAACCGTCAATCATCCCGGTATAATAGAAGAAGTCAACGAACTCCGTGCTCGGGTAGTGGTTTTGGAGAATATGGTGCGAAGGTTACAAACACCAACAGCAGCACCAGCAGCATAATCCGTACTACCATCGTCAACGCCGACAGTACCTTTATCACCCCAATCACAATCTCAACATCACAATCTGTATCTCGAATATCAACATCACACGACTCAATATCTGTACTTCGAGTATGATCTTCGTTCTATATATCGTTCTACATCGATTATCTTCGCTTTACGTATCGTATGACGATTATGTAATTTCTAAAGTCTTAGAGATTATGTAATCTAGAATTAACGATAAATCAAATGAGTTTAATATCTTATTGACTCATTAAATCTATGATTATCTCTGAAGAAAATATATATGCAAGTATATTTTCATAAAGATAGTAATTAAAAATTCCTTCGTACAAACTATTAATGATGAAAATATTTTAACGGGTGGGTAGTACCCGAGGAATATTTAGAATTCACATTAATAAGTTATATTGTACATTCTTGAATCTGATTCAACGGTTATCTATTATCTTACTTACAACCACCGATATTCGTATCCGCTCACCCCAGAATAACCATTTTCAATCAAATTTCATATTCGGATTTTGACCTACCAGAATCCAACAAGTGGCATAAAGAAGAAAACATTGGACAATTAAAATGAATTAAAATGTTGATTGTAACATATGAAACTAAACAATTCTTCAAGTTTGCCACTTGATTTTATCTTAAACCTCATTCGTAACTTGACGATTACAATTCGCATTCAAATCCTTTCATGATTTCTGAAAACACCCTGAACTATGAAGTAGCTCTTGAAATGCTGATGAAGCAGCAAAAACTGTAAACGACTTTAACAATCAAAAGATTGATGATAAAGAATGGTATGGTGGTAAAGCTGAGAAAAAGAGAAGGTTTGGAACTGGAAAACGGATTGAGCAAAGTATGAAGGAGGCCGTGAGCAAATCATGAAAACAGAACCTGCCTTCAAAGGATCCAAATGATCCAGTGCCTGCTGAAACCGTTAGTAAGAACACTGCTCCTTATTCTAAACTTTTCAAGATGATATTCTTCACCATCATTTTATCTTAGATATTATAAGATATCTTCATTCGTTATACATATTTTTCATATTTCTGGAGATATTTTTACAACTATTCCTATCTGCGATCATTTAACTCTCCGTAACATCTGCGCTACAATATAAAAGAAACTGTGTTAGTTTCTAAATTCTGAAATCTCTAAGTTTAAAATATGAATGTTTTGAAGTAGTGTTGGGAACTGATACATGAATTAGTATAATATAATGAAACTTGATCAACTTCATTATATTACAGTAAGTCATGTTAAGTTTCTAATGGAATGTGATGATTCACAGTACCGTCATCATGTGCCATGTTACACGGCTCTTACATTCTATCAAGTCTTCAAACATATTAGAACATATCACCTTGATAGTTCTATTTTTTTTTTCCGGAATATTCGAGTAATTTAACGAATCAAGATCGTGCCATTACAATTTTATTCTAAAACCAATAGCTAGGTTCATTCCAAATTTTATACCTACGAATTCCGAACTATTGATCGCTTGACTCAAGGACGGGAAGAAGAAACGAAGGGACAAAGTCCCAAAATAGAAATTGGGGTATAGATCACAGCAAATAGGAGAGAATATTAACTATGGATGACAATGATTATGGAAAACAGAAGCAGGAGCATCGAAGTATAAGGAAAGATATCAAACCCAACAACCACCCAGAAACTACAAACCATGTATATCAATACGTATGGCGACGTAAAGACACGGGAGAATTAGAAACATTATAATTCCAAGAAAATCATAAAAGTGAATAGATTCTTCTGGCGGTAGATGGAAGAGAAGAATGAAAGATATAAAAGTTAGAAGTATAACAAAAATCAGAACGGGATGAAGCATTTCAAAGGATACCTTAAAGTAGGAATTAAGGAGAAAGAGTAGAAGATGCGAGTTGTGAAAAATAAGGAAACGAAGGGGTGGATTTATAGTGAAATATCCGACAGAGAAATCGAAACAGATTACCGCATTAAATCAAAGAAGATTCTGATCGCCGAATAACCAAATCTTATTACGTAAGATTTTTCCTAAATCCCTTAAATCCCGGAAATCAATTCTAAACCACGTCATCGATTAAAAACGATTCCATATTTACTCATTTCATTTTTTTTTTTTTGTGATAGCTTCGCTCGTGCGTCTCACATAACCAAATCGTTTTATCTAAATCTTTCAATAATGATAAAATTTCATTATTACCTCATATTCGTCATGAAAACATTCCTATGGTTATTTATGACAACCTCTACCAAATTTCGAGGACGAAATTTCTTTAACGGATGGGTACTGTAACGACCCGGAAATTTCCGACCAAATTTAAACTCTAATCTCTATATGGTTCCGACACGATAAGCAAAAACCCTAAAGTTGACCCGCATTTTTTTTTCGATCGTTCTATACTTATAAGATTAATATTTACATAAATTAAAACTTACCAACATGATAAGTAATCCAAATTGTCGAGATTTATATTTCCGAAAAGAGTTTTACACAACGTTTGACCGTCTAGTTTGACCGACGATATCACGAACTATACAATATATGATAATTATACGTTTGCGTATATATATGTATATATACATATTTAACATGATTAATGAATGTTTTAATATCTTATTTTGTATCAAAAACTATAAGTTATAAGTATATTTTGAAACTACTAACTTAAGTTTTCAAAACGATAACTATACGTAACGTTATTTGACATAAATACTTAAGACTTATAATGTTTATACATATATCGTATAAGTAATGTATTTACTCACTTTTAAGACTTAAATACATAAAATCATATAAGTGTATTCACAAAAGATAGCTATATTTGAATCCTCATTCCATTTTTCACAAAATTTCTATACGTATATCTAGAGTATTTGTACTCGTATCATACCTAGCTTCTATACGTATTTACTATTGGTATATACACATCAAATCACCACCTAACCAGCCCTTGTTACTACCCTAGGTATAAGGTAATTGCTTTTGTATTATTGTTTGACAAATACATAAGATTACAAACTAAAATTTTGTCATGTTATCCTTAAAGATCACATTTTGAGGAGTATATATGTATCATCATTTTGATTCATTTACTACTTCAATCTCCTAGCTAAAACACACACACTTATAACCCTTAAACACCTTCAACAATTTAGTAAAGTTCTAAGAAGATCTAGCTTCAAAAACCTTACATAAACACCATAAGAAAACCATACAAAAACACTTCAAGAAAACCTTCCAAGAACACCAACTTACTTCCAATCTTTCATCCACTTATATCACCCTTTTGATTCTAGCTTCTTACTCCTCTTTTACAGCAAACTTATCCAAGGAACTTGAGGTAGAATCTATGTTCATAACCTTGTTCGATTCATATATATATAGCTATCTTATTTTGTGGTACAAAAGTTTAACAACAAGAACATAGTTTGAATGTTTTCAAACTTGTTTGCAAACTAAATAGATCCTTCTAACTTAACTTTTAAAATACTTCAAGACCTGTAATATAACTTAAATATATGCTAATTTAATAAGGTAAAACTTGGTTTTTCAAAGTATAAGTATTTTTAGAAAAATGGTCATTTAATGATTTTTTTTTGTAACAAAATGTTTAACTTCATATGTTTCACTAATGTTTCACTTATGCCGTATGATTTTGAATACAAACCAAGGTATTTACAGTTCATAGTCTTAAAGAAGAACTCGATCCAAGAAGATGGCAATTTGAATCAACGAAAACGGACTTGTAACGAAGAAACTATGACCGAAACAAAATTGGTTATCCTAGATCATTTCAACTACGGGATCAATTGGAAAAAAAGATATAAATCACATATTTCTAAGATAACATGATATTTTATATATATGTACTCATAATTCAATTTCATATGGTTCAGGATCACCCGTAAACAACACGAGAAGATTAATCATAAGATCCCATGATTGTACGCAACACGTCATTTGACAACACCGGTACTTTATGTACGCAACACGTCATTTGACAACACCGGTACCATGGGTCAAGATTAATCTCGACCAACACATATACGATGGGGTTTTATGGGAGTTTTATTTATTTCGTTGGGGGTTTATTTATTGCGGGTATATTAAACATCTAAAAATGAACCATTAAAATTGAATTACTAACATCGAAACGCTAACTACGGACTAAGGAATTATTCAAAGTATTAAAAGTATTATAAATATATATACGAGATGTTTGTTTAAAATGAAAATATATTGATATATTATATATGGATAGGTTCGTGATATCAACCGGAAGACCAAGTCAAAAATATATATATCTTCGAGACAACAGTGAGTATATAGTCCCACTTTTAAACTCTAAATATTTCGGGATGAGAATACATGTATTTTATGTTTTACGTTATGGACACAAGTAACTGAAAAATATATTCTACGTTGAGTTGTACCACTGGCATACTTCCCTGTAGCTTGGTAACTAATATTTACAGCGGTATTGTAAACGCGAATCCTGTTGATAGATCTATCGGGCCTGACAACCCCAATCGGACTGGACGACCAGTATTCAACGGTTGCACAGTACTTCGTTTTGTGACTACACTTGGTACGGTGTAGTAAGATTTCATATTAAAGGGAATATGCGACGTGAAAATGTTAAGTATGGTTACCAAGTGCTCAACCACTTAGAATATTTTTATTAAAATGTTTATATATGAAATCTTGTGGTCCATCGTTATATCGCTGCTAGCATCAAACCTATATATCTCACCAACTTTATGTTGACGTTTTAAAGCATGTTATTCTCAGGTATGAATTAAGACTTCCGCTGTGCGTTAGCTCATATTAAGGATACTAGTTGGGACCATTTAAGCCATGATACAAGAACGTTGCATTCGAGTCATTGAAGATCATTAAAGACATTTATTAAGTAAATGACAGTTTAGGTCATTTGGATATCGAGAAATGTTTGACGAGTTTATTAATTTTTTTATGTAAAGATAGATTGCCTTTTAAGAATAAATGCAACGTTTGTAAAATGTATCATATAGAGGTCAAGTACCTCGCGATGTTATCAACTGTTGTAATTCGTTTGTAATCAATATGGACATCGTCCGGATGATTAGTTTCGGATCCTTTCAACACTTCACATCTCACGCTACACAAATAAATACATTATATACCTACGCATATAATTATTCCACTCACCTTAACGATTCGGTGACGGTTTTATACTTCCGCAAGCTTCAAAGCAAAGTACCTAATATAATAAGTACTTCAATCAACACACAAACTAGTTGGACTAAATACCAACAATTCACCTATGTGCATTTAATGACTTAAATGCATTAAATGCCCCATTATCGCCAAAACCATCCCATTAAGGTCAAGACCATCATAAATCACTCAAAGCTAGTGATTAAGATCCAACAACACTAACTAATACACAATAAGTCTATTTCATACCCATATTTCCCAACTAGGTCAATCATTAACATTTTGACCATTTTAAAACCAACACACCCATTTTGAGTCATCTTCTAACCCAAACAACACCCATTTGCTAAATAACTAGGTGTGCTAGTAATTAACTAACCAATTAAGATACATAAACACATTTATCATTTCAAAACCCTAGGTTAGTCAACTTTGATTCCTCATAACTCAATTTTACCTAAGAACACCCAAAAATCACCAAATATTGGTTTTATGTTCATCACTAACTCAAACCCTAACCCTTAAACAAATTAAAACTAGGAAATCAAGATTAGTGCATATCACCACAATTACAACGTAGCTAGTGATTAGATGAACAACTTTAATGCACGCGCCTTGACCCGAAATCAACTTCTTCCTCTTGGATTTGAGCTTTCTCACTCAAGAACTCTTCTCTCTCTAGAATTTAAGTGGAATGGATAAAGGTATGTGTTAATGGAGTTATGACACTCCACAAACAGATCTGGTGGCCTTTAACTCGTTCCCAAGTGAATTTACCAAATAGCCCTTCCAAAATATCACATTAAAAGAAACAGAATCCGACTACAGTAAGGGTACGCGGCGCGCTCCCTTAAGTGTGCGCGGCGCGCACAATGTGCTGGACAGTTTCTGACTTCTGTTTAATTACACAATGTCACCCACACTTCATGTACCCTATTTACATCTCTGTATAATAAATATTAGGGTCTTACACTTCAATTCCGATTCAACAGTCATTTACTATCCTACTTACAACCACCAATATACGTATCCGTTCACCGTAGAATAACCATTTTCTTCCAATTTCATATTTGGATTTTGATTTATCATAATCCAACAAGTGGCATATTGAAGAAAACATTGGACAAAATAATATTTGTTAGAAACAAACAAATTAACTATGAGAAATTTTTTTAAGAATCCATGTTAACTATTCCTAGTTAACTGTTCCTAGCTAACTGTTAATTCCTTATTATATTTATTTATTGCAATTTAATTATCGCAATTTTAATTCTCGCAATTTTATTTATCGTCATTTAATTTCTGTTATTTATTTTACGCACTTTAAATATCGGGAGACGTATACAAGGTTTTGACATATCATATCGACGCATCTATATATATTATTTGGAATAACCATAGACACTCTATATACAGTAATGCTTGAGTTAGCTATACATGGTTGAGGTTGATTCTAAAATAATATATATACTTTGAGTTGTGATCGAGTCTGAGACATGTATATAATGGGTCACGACACGTATTAATTAATTCGAATATTATATATTAAACCATATATGAATTATTGAATTACTAACTGTGGACTGTTAACCGTGGACTACCAACATTGGACAATTAAAATGAATTAAAATATTGATTATAACATATGAAACTAAACAATTTTTCAAGTTTGCCACTTGATTTCATCTTAAACCTCATTTGTATCTTGACAATTACAATCTGCGTTCAAACCTTTCACGATTCTTGAAAACACCTCTATCGAGAGGATGGACCAACCACACTTCATCTACGGAAGAAAAGATTGATGCATATAGTTATGCACCTGAAAACACTCGGAACCTGAGTAAACGTTTAACACGTATCTATGCTAGCTCCTTTGGCATTGTTATTACCGAAAATAACTTTGCAATCTCTTTCCAAATTAGCCAATTTTGTCACAGCTCCAGCAAGTCAACTTCGACTTTTCATTCGGATTAGCCTTATTATAACCTTGATATATAAGTCTGTTTTTTCGTCATCGTTATCAGGGAACCTTTTATATTCCATCACATTATCAGCAGATGTACCAATAACTTTAGCGTAAACCTCTCCGAAAAATCATTAGATGTACTAATTGAAAACCCCATTATCTACTCATCTGCATCTTGTAACGATAATTGCCATACCAATTACCGAGAATCAGCAATCAGTATTTCGAATCTTGCAGCGTTTCTACATCAACAGTTATATGTATACATTTAACATTTATCTCCTAGAATTATGATCTTCAATTATGAAATTCTGAAAAGCACCCAGTCTACGATTCAGTACCTGACGAAATCTTTAACAAATACCTTGCTCCTGACTCTAAATCTTATAAACAAATCTTCTTCATCATCCATCAATATTAGAAATTCTAAGATATCATCGTATCCTTCATTGTAAATATCCTCAATATTTCTGAAGATATCTTCATAAATATTCTTATCTGATATTAATTATCTCTCCGCGCTATCTGTGTTACATCATAAAAGAAACTATTTTTAGTTTCTAAATTCTAAAACCTTCGAGTTTAAAATATGAATGTTTTTGAAGTAGTGTTGAGAACTGAAGCATGAGTTAGTATAATATAATTACACTTGATCAACGTGATTATATTACAGTAAGTCATGCTGAGTTTCTAATGGGACGTGATGATTCACAGATCATAACGTCATCATGTGCCATGTTACATAACTCTTTCATTCTGCTTAACTTCTGAACATATCAAGAAAGTATATTCTTGATAGTTCTATTCTCAGTGATTCAGGTAATTTGACAAATCAAATCGTGCGATTACGTTATTTCTTGTTTAGAACATTAAGTTCATTCGAAACTCCATACTTACGAATTCTGAACCATTATTCGCTTGATTTAAAGTCAGAAAGAGAAAAGTAAAAGTATGGAACTCCAAAAATATAAAGGAAATGAAGAGGATGGATTTATAGTGAAATATCTGACAGAGCAATCGAAACAGATTATCGCATTTAACCAAAGAGGATCTTAATGTCCTTAATTTCTGAAGAACCAAATCTTATTATGAAGATTTTTTCTAAATCCCTTAAATTTCGGAAAGCAACCGTGACTACGTCACCAGTTAAGTCAAACCTGCAATTACTCATTTCAGTATTTCACTCTTTCGTGATAGCTTCACTCGTACTCTTCACATAAATGAATTGTTTTACCCATATTACTAACTGATGATAAAACTCTAATTTCTAGCTCGTATGCGTCATGAAAACATACTTATTGTCAGTCATGACCATCCTAATCAAATTTTGGGACGAAATTTCTTTTACGAGTAGGTATTGTGACGACCCGAAAATTTCTGACCAAATTTAAACTTTATCTTTATATGGTTTCGACATGATAAGCAAAAATTATTAAACCGAATCTCAAAATTTTCGAACTGTTTTCATGAAATCAATTAACCTTTGACCACACCCGACGATTCATGAACAGTTGTGTGTAAATAAAAAAATAATATATATATATATATATATATATATATATATATATATATAAGTGTATATATAATATTTTAATTTAATAAATATAATTTAATCACTTGAGTTAAAAATGTAACATAATAAAACAGAATCATTAAGTAATTATGGGAAGTGAATCTATATATAAATATATATGATTTCTAATATATTGTAATATATATATATATATATCTTAGAAATAATAATTAACCAATAAAAGTTATTATATGATATACTATATGAATAATAAATAGTATATAAGTAATAATAGATATATGTAATACAAGTATAGCTATAGTTACTAAAATAATATTGTTATTACTTTTAATATTAAAGTCAATACTAGTGATATTAATATTATTTTAAATATATAATCCATAACTACGAGTTTGATATATATAATTTATAATATTATTATTACTAATATTATTATTAACATTAATAATATTAGTATTATTATAACTAGTATTATATTATGATAAATATTATTATTATTATTAATTTTATAGATATTATATTCATTACCCTTAACAATAATATAATTGTTAATACAATTATATTATTATAATTTTTTATTATTAGTTATAATATTAGGTGTATTATTATTATAGTTATAATTATTAATTAATAAGAATAATTATATAATATAAATACATATATATTAATACAGATGTATATTCAGATATATAGATACATAAATATATAAATACATATACATATACAAAATACAGTGATATATATATATATATATATATATATATATATATATATATATATATATATATATATATATATATGCATATACATATATAAATACGGTTAAATACTAATATTAATACAGATAATTATAATTTTCTGTCATAGATCACTATCTTCACTGTGGAATTTGTCTTCTTAATTGAAACCATGTCGTTGTCAAAATCATAGAAGGGATTTAATTCAGCTTCACATCCATATCCAACTGTTGTTATTTTTGTCTATGTCAGAGTTGTTACATATCGTTGTCAATCAAAATTCATTTATTATATAGATATACATATGCAATTGGGAACGAATGAATACAGAAAAACTCAAGAAAACTAAAACCGTTCTCTGTTTTTCATCCTTTTCAGCAAAAATTCGAATTTCAATCCCATTCTAAAATCCATAAATGCAGTCTTGTTAGAAATCCTCCACGCAAACTTTCTGTAAAATCTCCATCTCCAATTCCTTTTCTTGATTTCTAATTTGTTGGTAAAAGTTTCAAATAAAAAGTCAACCATTTTGTTCTTGGCAAAAATTTGTAATCGTGTTGAAGTTTTCGGTTCAATGGACGATTTCAAAAGATTTTAGGAGTGATTTGAAACTTATTTCGTGTTATAATCGTAGCCTAAAACATTCGTATTTTCATAATCAATATTTTTTTTTCTTTTTTCTCCAAAACAGCAACGGTGCAGCAAAAATGTTTTAATTTTTTTTCTTCGTTTGTTTGATAATTGATAACTCCACTTGTGATGACCCGGAAAATTTCGACTTATTTTGAACCAAATTCTATAAATGAATTAATATTTCCGACACGATAAGCAAAGTCTATGAAATTGAATCCCAAAATTTTGAACTATTCAATTACCCTTCGATTGTTCTCAGCGATTCGCGAACAATTATATGTAAATAGATACATACTATAACTTGAAAATGTAACTAAGTGTTGAGTATATGTTACTGTGCATTAAACTTATTGGTTTGATTACCTGATTGATATATTTAACTACGGAGTTAAAAGATTATGCCAAATAATTGAATTATTAGATATTTATTGAGTCCCTTAAGGATTATAATATTATTACGAGTCTCTGTTGTGAGGTCCACGTTGATTTGGGAAATCGTTCATTTTTAACGACATTCGAAATAAATGTTAAAATGTTTGTTTAAATAACGTAATTTGAACACATACAATAATAAGAAATATTAACTGTTGGAATTAGATATATGAATAACTTGTGATATGTATTTTAAAATGTGTTTATTAATATTGAAAATATATATTTATCAATATGATAAAATGTAATATTAATTTGGTTATAAAACGTTTGATAATATTATTACATTAGTAAATAACGAGACAATGATTTATAGAAGTAAATGACCAAAACACTCAAATGTATAAGTTACATTTCAAATAAGATAAATTATTGGTAATTTAAGACTATATTTTGACAAAAGTACGAGTCACGAAACGTAAAATGCAAGTTTTCTAAGCGTACGAAAATGCGTTCGAGAAACTGGAACCGGGACATGAGTCGAGTGATGACGTACGACTTATCAGAACAAAAATTACAAGTCAACTATGCACGTGAATTTAATATAATATATAATTAATTATTTAAATTAAATATATTATATATATTATATAAAAATATGTCGACAAGCTAAAAGTTAAACAAATGTGAGCTGGATCAGAGGGCCATGCGATCGCATGGCCTTGATGCCCAAAAACCATGCGATCGCATGGTGGGCTGGGACAAGTCAGGTACTATAAAATGCGAAGCCTGGTGATCGAATTCAATATATATTTCTTCAATCTATCTCTTGCTCCGTATTATATTTATATATTATTATTATTATTATTATTATTATTATTATTATTATTATTATTATTATTATTATTATTATTATTATTATTATTATTATTATTATTATTATTATAATTATTAAGATTAATATTATTATTAATCTTATTATTATTATTATTATTATTATTATTATTATTATTATTATTATTATTATTATTAGTATTATTTTTAGTAATATTATTACATAAAATATTACGACGAGATTATGAGCGTGTCACTTTCAAAATGGGTTTTCAAGCAGGATAGAGCTAAGGAAACTTTGGGTTATAGCTATGAAGGTTATGGGTAATATTCATGGGTACTATTCGCAAGTCAAACCTAGTGTTTATCATCTCCGTTGTGTCTACGTACTTTCCTGCAATATTGAATCACAATATTGATACGTGAGTATTCATATCTTATCTTTTATATATTAATTGTGTATCCATGTCTAGTGCTCGAGTATATGTGTTTATGCATGCTTGTATACTAAATTTTGTCATTAAACAGTTTATAATGAATCACGAATTAAATACATATATTACTAGTAAAAGGTATATGATATACATGTTTTTGAAAAGCTAACGAAAAATCAATAACTTTTCATTTAGATATCAAATAGTTTCGATGAACGAATTAAAAGATATGATCAACTGAATTATGATTGACGTTAATTAAAATTGCTTTTGAATCTGCAATTAAGATTTGAACAACTTGTTTACGAGATTGATAAAATGGATTTTTAAATATTACCAGCCGAGTAAATGAATTCTTATATAAAGCACGTCTCGTTTTGTTGAACTATTGTCAAAATTAACTTTTTGAAACAACTTTGGATAACTTTTGTATGTCGATCTCGAGCATTAGGATTGTTATACACTATGACCTGACCTAGCTTGATAGACATTTATTGACCAACATATGTTCTCTAGGTTGAGATCTACGGTTATTTGGTATTCTGAGTTTCGGTCACATTTTGGTGAACAACTTTATATGCTGCTAAGGTGAGTTTCATTTGCTCCCTTTTTAATTGCTTTTGCAATCTATATTTTTGGGCTGAGAATACATGCACTTTATTTTAAAAACAATGGACACAAGTACATACTAAATTCTATACCGAGTTTGAATCGAAAATCCCTTAGCTTTGGTAACTAGTAACTGCCGGTTATAAGAACTGGTGGGCGCAAGTAGTAGTATATGGATCCATAGGGCTTGATATCCCCGTCCGAGCTAGAGCACTAGCCTTTTAACGGACGTATGCTATTTGAGAAGCGTACACGTTGGTTTGCGTGTATTATTAAGATGATTATACAAAGGGTATAAATTATATATACGTTAAGTTTAGTTACCAGGGTGCTCAATCTTGTAGAATAATTTGATAAACGTTTCTGAATGAAACAACTGAAATCTTGTGATCCACCTTTATGTACAGATTATGCAAAACATTAAAACTATGAACTCACCAACCTTTGTGTTGACACTTGTTAGCATGTTTATTCTCAGGTTCCCTAGAAGTCTTCCGCTGTTTGCTTATATGTTAGACAAGCTATGTGCATGGAGTCTTGCATGGCATATTTTTCAAGGAAACGTTACATTCACCAAATCATCACCATGTATCTTATTTTGACTGCATTGTCAACTGAAGCACTATTGTAAACTATTATTTACGGTGATTGTCTATATGTAGAAATCATCAGCTGTCGAAAACCTTTGATTTAAATATTCTTTTATGGTGTGCCTTTTCAAAAGAATGCAATATTTACAAAACGTATCATATAGAGGTCAAATACCTCGCAATGAAATCGATGAATGACGTGTTCGTCCATATGGATTTGGAGCGATCATCACACCACTTCTGGTCGACTACAAATAAAATTATGATCTTAATTCGAATGAGTAAATTAGTAATAGGATTGATCATTCCCTGGTTGATTTGATAACGAAGAAGAAGCATAGAGAAAAAAAACAGAAATAAATACGGGTTAAATTGAAATGGGTATGGGAGTATTTCAGAAATGCAAGAGTAGAGGGATGGTTAAGGGTGTTTTGTATGAGCGGGTGGTCACGGGTTCGAGACTAGCTTGGGAATTTTTTTTTAGAAAAGGGCTTATATGAGGTAGTTCTCATTTTAAAAATTTTTATTATTATTATTGTTATGATTATTGCTATTATTATCATCATAAATATTAATTAGTATTATTATTATTAGTAATATTGCCATTATGTATTATAAATATTATTGTTATTATTATTATTATTATTATTATTATTATTATTATTATTATTATCATTAATGTTATTATTTATTATCATTATTATCACATTTACCATTACTATTATTTTTATAACTAAATTATTATTATGATTATCATTAGCAGTAAAATTATTAATATTATTAGTATTAACACTATTATTATTATTTGTATTATTATATTATTATTATATCATTATTGTTATTATTAATTATTACGATTAAGATTATGGATATGTTAATTATTGTTAATACTAACTTAATATTTTGAATATTATTATCACTAAAATAAGTAAAATTATTATTATCATTATTATTAAGACTAGTATTAATATTAAGCATTAGTTATATTGTTAAATTTTGTTATGAACATAAGAGTTAGTATTAAAATTATTATTATTATATCATTATTAATAATATTACTATTATTATTATTATTAATAACATTATTAGTATTATTATTATCAAAAATTATCATTATCATTTGTGTTATTAGTATAATCATTTTTAATAAAGTTATTATTATTATTATTAGTAAATCATTAATATCAAAACTATTTTTTTAAAACAAATAAATAATTTGTACATAAAAGATACTTATTACACATACTACAATGATATTAAAATTCCATATAACTATATAAAAATCATATTAGCATTACTTATATAAAAAGTTGCATACAACAAATTAGGTATTTATAATTTAATACAAAATATATATAGGTATAAATATAACTATATTAATCACTTTAGATACATATACAAAATAAATATATAACATATAATTTAAGATATAAAATAAAGAATATGTTTTTGAATGGAATCTAGTATAAACCTTATATAACTACAAAATATATATAAATAATATATATACTAATAAATGAAATTATGATATTTCTATTATATGTTTTAATAGAAATACAAATGATATAGGTTCGTGAATCCGAGGCCAACCCTACACTTGTACAATGACGTCATATGTATTTTTACTACAAAATACAGTATTGTGAGTTTCATTTGCTCCCCTTTTAAATGCTTTTGCAATATATATTTTTGGGACTGAGAATACATGCGCTGCTTTTATAAATGTTTTACGAAATAGACACAAGTAATTGAAACTACATTCTATGGTTGAATTATCGAAATCGAATATGCTCCTTTTTAGTCAGGTAATCAAAGAATTAGGGAACAGACACCCTAATTGACGCAAATCCTAAAGATAGATCTATGGACACTAACAAGCCCCAGTTAGAGAATTTGAACTGCTTTAGTACTTCGAATTTATCATGTCCGAAGGGAGTCCCGGAATGATGGGGATATTCTATATGCATCTTGTTAAGGTCGATTACCAGGTGTTCAATCCATATGAATGATTTTTATCTCTATGCATGGGATGTTTATTTATGGAAAGAATGAAAATCTTGTTGTCTATTAAAATTATGAAATGATTATTTATGATAAACTAATGAACTCACCAACCTTTTGGTTGACACTTGAAAGCATGTTTATTCTCAGGTATGAAAGAAATCTTCCGCTGTGCATTTGCTCATTTTAAAGATATTACTTGGAGTCATTCATGGCATATTTCAAAAGACGTTGCATTCGAGTCGTTGAGTTCATCAAGATTATTATTAAGTCAATTATAGTTGGATATATTATGAAATGGTATGCATGCCGTCAACTTTCGATGAAATGAAAGTTTGACTTTTTAAAAACGAATGCAATGTTTGTAAAATGTATCATATAGAGGTCAAGTACCTCGCGATGTAACCAAATGTAATGTATTCGTCCAGATGGATTAGGACGGTTCGTTATAAATTTCACTATTAAAATACGCATACATTCGTCTACAATAAAACCATAACATCGTTGTATAATAATTATGCTACCAAAACGATTAAGTTTATGTAAATCAACCCGCCAACCTTGTTCGAATTATGAAGATCTATCGATCTGAATGCGATTGTAGTTTGGTTCGATGGAACTTGCAGAGAATAAGAAGACGTGTTTTCCCAATTCGATGAAGACAATATAATCAAGGGTTATTAAAAGTCCCGTGTTTTTTTTTGGGTATTTTGGTCTAGGTGTGTGTGTGTTTAGGTATGACGACCCTCAATTTTTCAGTTATGTTATATCTGTTATATGTTCCATTAATAGGACTTCTTGTACTCATAAACTTTGTTTAACAACAGTTGATTGAATATTAACTTTTGATCGATACTTCCTGTTATATAAAGTTTATGTTTATGTGTATTATCATTATTAATACAAATAATATATATACATTAGTACTTAAAAGTGTTATTATATAAACTATAAAAATTAATACAAACTATTTGGAACAAATAATATTTATAAACGATTAGGGACTATAAATAAATAAAATGTATCTAAATAAATATAACCCTAATATTAATAATAATAATAATTATAAAAAAATATAATATATATAAATAAACAAGTATTCCAGCCTGCTCAATTCGCTATTGTTTCCTGCTCCAGTTCTGCTGTAAGTTGCTTCTATTTTTCTACTGAAGTATTCGATCCATAACAGCCTTTTGAAGTTTGATTAAGTGTTGTTTGTTTTCTGTTTTTCTGTCGATCAAAGAAGGCCAAGAAGAACCTTCTGTGGTCGTGGTTCTTTGCTGATTCTGCTGCTGCTATAACCTGTTTCTGTTTCGCCATTCATCATCACCAATCCTTGTCTCCAAATCTTGCTTGAGGTAGCCTTTAAAACCTAGTCTAATGGTGTGTTTAAATCAATTATACATAAGTATATTACTAGGTATTATGTTAACTATAATGTTGAAGAATGAATAACAATTGTGTTTTAAAGTTTTTAAAGATTTATGAATTTATGTAAGGTAAATTATAATGATTAATAATAAAGATTATGATCAAGTATTATAGTTAATTGTTAATAATAAGATGAATGAAAATAGTTAATAATGATTAGGGTTAATGAATATAACTAGTAAATATGTTAAAAGTTATGATTTTATGTGAAAAGTTAATAATTAGTTAGTAAAGGTAGATAAAGATTTTTTATTAATGATATAATTAAGGTTGTTAGGATTAAAAGATTAAAAGAAGATTAGGGTTAGAAGACTTGGATAATACATGATTAATAAGAGTTAGGGTTAATAAATATGACTTGTTATTGTGTTGAAAACTTATGATTTTATGTTAAAGATATTAAGGTTATGATAATTAGATTTTGATTTCATGTGCATGAGTTAAATTAATAAGTAATGACAAAGGTGATATACGTGCATGCATGCATGCATACGTACGTATGTGCATGTATACACTATATGTATATGTGTGTGTGTATATGTAAATATATGCATACGTGTATATGTATGTGTATATGTGTATATATATGTACGTGTGTATGTATATATGAATGTGTATTATGTAAAGTATAAGTTAGTAAACTTAATATAAAAAAAAAAGTGATAAGTATATGTATATGTACCATCTTACACTATTATATATAAGTAACACATACATCTACTATATATATATATATATATATATATATATATATATATATATATATATATATATATATATATATATATATATATATATCATATAGTTATAAATACATACATGAATAATAATAATAAAGAATGTATATATGTATGTATCACATAGATATAATTACACACGTAACATATAATGATAACTTACATAATAGTTGAATAATTAAAGTAAATAATAAAACTATTATTAGTATAACATGTACACATACCTATGTAGTAACACTTATAACACTAAGTATATTATCACTTATATACATATAACTTTCTCGAAAACGGTCACTGTTAATATAGTTTACTGTATTAATAAACAAGCTATATGTCTATTGGACATTACCTAATCGAATATTATATCTCTAGGTTGAGATCCTCGATTACACATTTCGTACTTACTACTTGCGTGGAATACGTATATGCTAATAAGGAGAACTTCATAGCCCCACTTTTTAACTGTTTCTATTACTTATTTTAAACTTTGGGGTGAGACACATGCTTGCTTTCAAACTGTTTTACGCTTAGACACAAGTACATGAAAACTTTCTTTTGATTAGTTCAAACTGTGCTGCATGCTTTGATTCATGCTAAATCCCTGCCATGATATCGTTAATTACTGGAATTTGGTAAGCTTAGTTATTGTGAATAGCGCTATTGAGAGTGACGTCTCTAACCATTTGACCGCTGGTCTTTGGTTACATAATAATGATTCAACGACACGAACGAATAAAAGTGATCACGGGGTAACTTTGTTTAGTCTCGATATCATACACCTCAGCACTACTACCGAACTGATTGAACTTTATTATTATTAAATCTTGTGGTCTAAAACTATATTAAACCTATGTTGTTCACTCAACCTTTTTGGTTGACTCTTTAAGCATGTTTTATCTCAGGTGAAGATTGCTAAAGACTTGTGTGTGCTATTTGGACTTTTGCTGCTTTTGGAGTCCGCATATTACTGTTTACAATATTGCATTAAAACATTTGAATTTACCTTTACATTTTTGAATTTACATTTGTAATGACTTAATACAATCCGTTGCGTTAATACATTAGTTTTTAATTAAAACGTCTCATATAGAGTCGTTCTCGCTTTACACTTGTGTTTTGGTATTGGTTAGTCACAGATTACCCCCGGTTCGATTTAGGGGGTGTGACAGATTGGTATCAGAGCCAGGTTGTTATAGAGAACCAGGATTGCATTTTATGTGTGTGCCTTATGTGTTAGCTAGGGTGCCTTAGTAATCCATAGGACTATAACCTTTCTGCCTCGATTTTTAAGTACATTCCTTTACGTTTTAATTCGTGCTTTTGCGTCTTCCTTAGAACTTGCCTAACTTAGTTCTTTCGTGTCTTTTAGGATGTCTCGCGTTAGCCCGATCACCATCTCCGACAATGAGTCTGAAGGATCTGTTAATTCACCGGACTACACACCTACTACTTTACCCGTATCACCGGTTTATGAACCCGCTACACCGCCTACATCACCTGTTTACACGTCCGCTACTCCTCCACACTCTCCTTCTATGGGAAAATCCTGCACCGATGCTAATAGGGATGACAAGGAGGAAGAACCCAAGTCCAAACCCCCTGTTGACCCACCTCACTCTCTAAAGAGGAAGGAACCCGAGACCCTTACTAGTGTTATCCCCGGTCCTTCTAAAAGACAAGATACCACCAACTTGGCAATGATCATTAAACGCCAAGATAGGTTGGAAAAGGAGCTAGAGAGCATCTTTGATTTCATGTCTGATTTTATCAAGTACCAAAGGCAAAGGCACCAAGTATTTGAAGGTTTCATGAAAGATGTTCAAGATCTCCTAGGGGATAAAGAGCAAGCGCCTGTTCGTGCCCGATTGGCTAAGGTCGAGAAGAACCAAGATCAATTGGGGAAGATGATGGCCGACATGAAAGCGCTTCAAGATAAGTCAATGAAGGATTTTGAAGATTTCTTCAAAGAGTACCATTAGATAGTGTCCTTCTAGCACATGTTTTCCATTTTCGTATTAGTGTTTCCATTCATTGTAAAGGCTTTGCCTAAAACTACTATCTTAGTTTCGTTTCGTGCTTATCCTAGTTTTCGCACCGTGTAATAAAAGATGTTAGTTATCTTTGTGATGTTTAATAAAAAATTTAAGTGTTTTTATTACATCTTGTTGTTTTCTCTTACATATATTCCCTACTACTTGTTGTGTGAAATTTGTGCATTTATAAAACAATTTATAACTTATTAGCACCATAACTCTTCAACTAATACTATTTTTATGTATTGAAGATCATGGCTCAATCAACTCGTGGTGCTAACACTCTTCCAAACGTCACTTTGACACCCGCACAATTTCAACAACTGCTTGCTGCCGCCCAAGGCAACAATAATCAAGGGAACAACCAAGGGAATCCACCTACATCATGCACCTACAAGGAGTTCATGAACTGTAAGCCTCCATCCTTCAATGGGAATGAGGAAGCAGTCGAGTTAACTCGTTGGTTTGAAAAAGTCGAATCAATCTTTCGTATTTGTAACTGTGCGGAAGCCGACAAGGTGAAGTATGCCACTCACACACTAGGTGGCCTTGCCTTGACTTGGTGGAATGCTTATGCCCAAACTGTGGGGCTAGATGCTGCTAATGCTATTCTATGGGCCGTTGTGAAAAGAATGATGACGGATAAATTTTGCCCAAGGAATCAAATTCAAAGGCTAGAAGTGGAGTTTTGGGAATTGAAGGTCATTGATACTAACATTGAAGCTTATACCAACAGGTATATAGAGTTGGTTTCTCTATGCCCGGATATGGTTCCCACTGAACAAAAGAAGATTGAGCGATACATAGAAGGTCTTCCTGATGAGATTCAAGGAAACGTTATTGCTGCTAGTAAGGAGACCTTAGATGCAGTGATACTTATGGCTCAAAATTTAATGATGGCTAAGAGGAGAAAGGCTGCGACTAATAAACAAGCCGAGGCTAAGTCTAGTGAGGGTAAGAGAAAGTTTGAACCATCTCAAGGTTCAAGTCAAGGTTCAAACAAGAAAGCTGCCGATAGTTCTAGAAGTGGTTATGCTGGGATAAAACCACAATGTGGTTGCTGTGATAAGCATCATTATGGGAGGTGTATGGCTCATTGCACCAAGTGCAAGAAAACTGGACATATTGCTAAGTATTGTAAAGCTCCCGCTACAAAGTCAAACGCTTTTGTTCCAACTTGCTATGATTGTGGAGAAGTTGGACATTTCCGCAATCAGTGTCCAAAGAATAAGGGTAACAATGGTAATGCTAAGAGTCGTGCTTTTGTGATAACTGCCGAAGAAGCCCTCGAGGATGATGAAGTGATAACGGGTACGTTTCTTGTTAACAACATCTATGCTACTGTTTTATTTGATTCTGGTACTGATAGAAGTTATGTGTCTACTGAATTTTGTGCCTTATTCACCAAAAAACCACAAGCCTTAGAAATTAAACGACTTGTAGAAGTAGCTAATGGTAAGGTTATGAAAGTAGACAATGTGTATAAAAACTGCGATCTGATCCTAGCCGATAAACACTTTAAGATCGACCTTTTGCCAGTCGTGTTAGGAAGCTTTGACGTAGTAGTAGGAATGGATTGGTTACGCCCATTAAAAGCTTCAATCATGTGCTATGAGAAAACCATAAACATCCCTCTAGAAAATGGTGAAACCCTAATCATTCAAGGAGACACTAGTGGTTCTAAACTTAATATCATCTCTTGTATCAAGACCTGCAAATATCTAATGAAGGGGTATCAAGCTATCTTAGCTCATGTTAAGAAAGTCGAACCGGAAGAAAAACATATTGAAGATGTACCAGTGGTTAGAGACTTTCCCGAAGTTTTTCCTGAGGAACTCCCTGGTCTCCCTCCCCAACGACAGGTTGAGTTTCAAATTGACTTGACTCCCGGTGCTGCACCTATTGCAAAGGCACCATACCGTTTAGCTCCATCTGAAATGAAGGAATTATCTAACCAACTACAAGAACTTTTGGAGAAAGGTTTCATTCGTCCTAGGTCGTCTCCGTGGGGAGCCCCTGTTCTATTTGTCAAAAAGAAAGATGGCACATTGAGAATGTGTATTGATTACCGAGAACTCAACAAGAAAACCATCAAGAATCGTTATCCTCTGCCGCGTATTGATGACCTGTTTGACCAACTGCAAGGGTCAAGAATTTATTCGAAGATTGATCTTAGGTCGGGTTATCATCAATTGAGAGTCAAGGAAACTGATGTTTCTAAGACTGCTTTCCGAACTCGCTATGGGCATTATGAGTTTCTTGTCATGCCTTTTGGTTTAACCAATGCTCCTGCTGTATTCATGGATCTTATGAACCGTGTATGCAAACCTTATCTTGATAAATTCGTGATTGTTTTCATCGATGATATTCTAATCTATTCCAAGAACGAGAAAGAACATGAGCAACATTTGCGATTGATTCTAGAGCTCTTAAAGAAGGAACAACTGTATGCCAAGTTCTATAAATGTGAATTTTGGTTGTGAACCATACAATTTCTCGGACATGTAGTTGATAGTGAGGGAATACATGTCGACCCGGCGAAAATCACTGCTATTCGGAATTGGGAAGTACCTAAGAGTGCGAAACATATTCGCCAATTCTTAGGACTTGCTGGTTATTACCGAAGATTCATCAAAGATTTTTCTATTCTAGCCAAGCCTCTCACCAAGCTAACTCACAAGGGGAAGAATTTTGAGTGGTCCGAAGAACAAGAATCTGCTTTTAAGGTTCTAAAGGATAAATTGACCACAGCCCCGATTCTATCACTACCCGATGGCAATGACGATTTTGTAGTCTATTGTGATGCCTCGAATCAAGGTTTCGGATGTGTCTTAATGCAACGTAACAAAGTTATAGCTTATGCATCTAGACAATTGAAGAAAACATGAGAAGAACTATACCACGCATGACCTAGAGTTAGGAGCTGTGGTATTCGCATTGAAGATGTGGAGACATTATCTCTATGGGATTAAATTCACGGTGTTTACCGATCATAAGAGTCTTCAACATATCTTTGATCAAAAGCAGCTGAACATGAGACAAAGGCGTTGGGTCGAGTTATTAAATGACTACGACTGTGAGCTTAAATACCATCCCGGTAAGGTGAATGTAGTTGCCGATGCCCTTAGTAGAAAGGATCGTGTCAAACCGATCCGAGTCCGAGCTTTAAACATACGTATTCGTACGAATCTTGTATCTCAAATCCGTGAAGCACAACTTGAGGCATTGAAGGAAGAGAACGTTCAACTCGAGGGACTTAAAGGTCTCGTGAAGCAACTTGAACTCAAGGGAAACGGAATAAGGTATTTCAATAACCGAATCTGGGTCCCAATTTTTGGAAACCTTCGAGAACTAGTCTTGGATGAAGCACATAAGACTAGGTATTCTATTCACCCGGGCTCTAGTAAAATGTATCACGATGTGAAAGAGTTTTATTGGTGGCCTAATCTTAAATCTGATATTGCCGATTATGTGAGCAAGTGCCTTACTTGTTTGAAAGTGAAGGCCGAGCATCAAAAGCCGTCTGGATTACTTCAACAACCGGATATTCCGCAGTGGAAGTGGGAATGTATCACTATGGATTTCATCACCAAGTTGCCTAAGACTTCAAACGGCAATGATACTATATGGGTCATAGTGGATCGTCTTACTAAATCTGCACACTTCTTACCGATCAAAGAAACCGACAAGATGGAGAAATTGTCACAACTTTACATCAAAGAGATTGTCTCTCGTCATGGAGTCCCTATTTCAATCATTTCAGATCGCGACAGTCGATTTATCTCCAGATTTTAGAAAACTTTACAATCTGCTCTTAGAACCCAACTCGACATGAGTACCGCTTATCATCCGCAAACCGATGGTCAAAGTGAACGAACCATTCAAACATTGGAAGATATGCTTCGTGCTTGTGTTATCGATTTTGGCAAAGGTTGGGATAGACATTTGCCTTTAGCTGAATTTTCTTACAACAACAGTTATCATTCAAGTATTAAGGCTGCACCTTTCGAAGCCTTGTATGGACGAAAATGTAGATCTCCACTGTGCTGGGATGAACTAGAGGATAGACAAATAACTGGTCCGGAAATCATTCATGAAACAACCGAAAAGATCGTTCAAATTAAGAAACGGTTAGAAACTGCCCGTAGCCGACAAAAGAGTTATGCTGATATTCATCGTAAAGATTTAGAATTCCAAGTTGGTGATAAAGTCATGTTAAAAGTATCCCCTTGGAAAGGAGTCATTCATTTTGGTAAACGAAGCAAACTAAGTCCGCGTTTTGTTGGACCTTTCAAGATTACCGAAAGAATTGGTCCCGTGGCTTATCGATTAGAACTACCTGCCGAGCTTAGTAACGTCTCAAATCTCAAAAAGTGTCTTGTTGATGACACACTCGTTATTCCTTTGGATGACATTCGAATTGATGATAAGATGCACTTCATTGAAGAACCAATTGAGGTCGTTGATCAAATCGAGAAACGCTTGAAACAAAGTACTATACCTATTGTTAAAGTCCGTTGGAATTCGCGACGAGGCCCCGAGTATACCTGGGAACGTGAAGACCAAATGAGACGGAAATATCCCCATCTCTTCTCAACCGCAGATGCATCCGAGAAGTCCACCTAAAACTTCGGGACGAAGTTTTTATTAACGGGGAGGTACTATGACGACCCTCAATTTTTCAGTTATGTTATATCTGTTATATGTTCCATTAATAGGACTTCTTGTACTCATAAACTTTGTTTAACAACAGTTGATTGAATATTAACTTTTGATCGATACTTCCTGTTATATAAAGTTTATGTTTATGTGTATTATCATTATTAATACAAACAATATATATACATTAGTACTTAAAAGTGTTATTATATAAACTATAAAAATTAATACAAACTATTTGGAACAAATAATATTTATAAAAGATTAGGGACTATAAATAAATAAAATGTATCTAAATAAATATAACCCTAATATTAATAATAATAATAATTATAAAAAAAATATAATATATATAAATAAACAAGTATTCCGTATAAAAAAAAATAAAATAAGAATACATAATCATAAAACTAATCGGCTGTATATATTTTCCTTTAGGAAATCAACTTGAACACTAAGTTTCCATATCCTAGTTAATCTCTAATTCCTTCCTTAATCCCCAAGAATCATAGTGCAATTAGGAAACTAACAATTCTATATAAAAGCCATCGTGATTTTTAAGTTAATCACCACAAATAAACCCTGCAAAATAAGCCGACTAATAACCTGCTTTCTCTCCAGTTTCTGTCGACAACAACCCTCACAAAACACCCTCCTGCATTCGTTTCTGTCCAGCTTCTTTTTCTTTGCTGTAGCCTGCTTTTTGTCGAATCCAGCCTGCTCAATTCGCTATTGTTTCCTGCTCCAGTTCTGCTGTAAGTTGCTTCTGTTTTTCTACTGAAGTATTCGATCCATAACAGCCTTTTGAAGTTTGATTAAGTGTTGTTTGTTTTCTATTTTTCTGTCGATCAAAGAAGGCCAAGAAGAACCTTCTGTGGTCGTGGTTCTTTGCTGATTCTGCTGCTGCTATAACCTGTTTCTGTTTCGCCATTCATCATCACCAATCCTTGTCTCCAAATCTTGCTTGAGGTAGCCTTTAAAACCTAGTCTAATGGTGTGTTTAAATCAATTATACATAAGTATATTACTAGGTATTATGTTACGTATAATGTTGAAGAATGAATAACAATTGTGTTTTAAAGTTTTTAAAGATTTATGAATTTATGTAAGGTTAATTATAATGATTAATAATAAAGATTATGATCAAGTATTATAGTTAATTGTTAATAATAAGATGAATGAAAATAGTTAATAATGATTAGGGTTAATGAATATATCTAGTAAATATGTTAAAAGTTATGATTTTATGTGAAAAGTTAATAATTAGTTAGTAAAGGTAGATAAAGATTTTTTATTAATGATATAATTAAGGTTGTTAGGATTAAAAGATTAAAAGAAGATTAGGGTTAGAAGACTTGGATAATACATGATTAATAAGAGTTAGGGTTAATAAATATGACTTGTTATTGTGTTGAAAACTTATGATTTTATGTTAAAGATATTAAGGTTATGATAATTAGATTTTGATTTCATGTGCATGAGTTAAATTAATAAGTAATGACAAAGGTGATATACGTGCATGCATGCATGCATACGTACGTATGTGCATGTATACACTGTATGTATATGTGTGTGTGTATATGTAAATATATGCATACGTGTATATGTATGTGTATATGTGTATATATATGTACGTGTGTATGTATATATGAATGTGTATTATGTAAAGTATAAGTTAGTAAACTTAATATAAAAAAAAAAGTGATAAGTATATGTATATGTACCATCTTACACTATTATATATAAGTAACACATACATCTACTATATATATATATATATATATATATATATATATATATATATATATATATATATATATATATATATATATATATATATATATATCATATAGTTATAAATACATACATGAATAATAATAATAAAGAATGTATATATGTATGTATCACATAGATATAATTACACACGTAACATATAATGATAACTTACATAATAGTTGAATAATTAAAGTAAATAATAAAACTATTATTAGTATAACATGTACACATACCTATGTAGTAACACTTATAACACTAAGTATATTATCACTTATATACATATAACTTTCTCGAAAACGGTCACTGTTAATATAGTTTACTGTATTAATAAACAAGCTATATGTCTATTGGACATTACCTAATCGAATATTATATCTCTAGGTTGAGATCCTCGATTACACATTTCGTACTTACTACTTGCGTGGAATACGTATCTGCTAATAAGGTGAACTTCATAGCCCCACTTTTTAACTGTTTCTATTACTTATTTTAAACTTTGGGGTGAGACACATGCTTGCTTTCAAACTGTTTTACGCTTAGACACAAGTACATGAAAACTTTCTTTTGATTAGTTCAAACTGTGCTGCATGCTTTGATTCATGCTAAATCCCTGCCATGATATCGTTAATTATTGGAATTTGGTAAGCTTAGTTATTGTGAATAGCGCTATTGAGAGTGACGTCTCTAACCATTTGACCGCTGGTCTTTGGTTACATAATAATGATTCAACAACACGAACGAATAAAAGTGATCACGGGGTAACTTTGTTTAGTCTCGATATCATACACCTCAGCACTACTACCGAACTGATTGAACTTTATTATTATTAAATCTTGTGGTCTAAAACTATATTAAACCTATGTTGTTCACTCAACCTTTTTGGTTGACTCTTTAAGCATGTTTTGTCTCAGGTGAAGATTGCTAAAGACTTGTGTGTGCTATTTGGACTTTTGCTGCTTTTGGAGTCCGCATATTACTGTTTACAATATTGCATTAAAACATTTGAATTTACCTTTACATTTTTGAATTTACATTTGTAATGACTTAATACAATCCGCTGCGTTAATACATTGATTTTTAATTAAAACGTCTCATATAGAGTCGTTCTCGCTTTACACTTGTGTTTTGGTATTGGTTAGTCACAGATTACCCCCGGTTCTATTTAGGGGGTGTGACATTAGGTGTTATATGCATATTTCCTTTAGAGATCCATCTCTAATGCGTGTTTTTAATCTGCTTCTTTGAAGATGGTGGTTGTATGTTCTTGAAGAGAGAACTCAATTTGTTTCAAATGAAAATTAGGGTTTATGAGAATGGGGTGAAGTGCGTAAATGGGATGAATGGCGTGACCCTTATTCCTATCATATACTCTCGTAATTTTTATTGGCTCAAGGGTATGATTGGAAGTTTTATGTGAGTGAATTTAGTTATAAGGTTATAGGTTGATCTAATGGTTATCAAGTAAGGGCAATGAAGGTCATTTTTTTTGATCTAAGGGTTCAAAATCAATAATGTTAAAAAAGTATATCTCAATTTTTTTTTTCTTTTAATGTATAGTATATAGATTGTAAATGAACATTTTAGTCCCTTAAATAATAACTTTTACCACTAAAATCTTACAAATTTTACCCCTAAATAATTGGTTATTTGACAAAAATCTTCCTTGACCAAAACACAAATTGTAGGGAATAAAACGACAAATTTTTTTTCTTGCTATTAGTAGATATTGAAATGAAATATTAACACTTGTGTGGACGTAAATGAGCAAAAAACTAGTTTGAAGTGTTTTTTTTTTTACAATCAATCAAAAGAAACAACACAACAACCACAATACATATATACAACATGCAACATATATATATATATATATATATATATATATATATATATATATATATATATATATATATATATATATATATATATATTATATATATATATTATATTAAAACCTAATTCTATTAAAAAAAAATTCAAATTCATATACGCACCAAGTGTTCCACCAAATGACTTCAAATTATAACAAATTAAACAAAAATGAAAAGTGTTGTTACCTAATCGTTACACATTATAAAAGATTTTTAGCAGTTCAATTGCTCGATTAATATTTTTTATACCACGGGGTTGTCGAAATTCCGTTCGAAATCGCGTTAGTGGGTTTCTTAGTGTTTGTCGTGCGTGGTATAATGTGTATATGAGTTTACAAATGCTTTTAGGTTGAAGTGATTATGGGACCAAGTAATGATCAAGTAAAAAATTGATTAATCACTCTAAAGTTGACAAATCTAACGTGTGGTGCGTGTTGAGTGTTTTAGTGCGATGCGAGTTCAATTATAGACTTGCGCGTCTTTTTAAGCTAGTAAGACGCATGATGCGTGTTGCTTGTATTCTGGTTCGTTGTTACGTTAAAACTAAAATGACTTGGATTAATCCTCAATAACATACACCACACACGGACCATGAGGCACCGTTCGTTGACAAAGAGCATTATCGCAATTACGAAAAATCGATGGCATATTAATAAGCACTTTCGTATTTGACGGAATTTTCACCAATTTCCCTTACTATAACAACTAACAAGTGGCTGCATCATCATGGACTATCATTTCGGAGCAGAAAAGTGAAAATTTAGCATCTGGTTCAAAATACCACCATATCCAGCCGGTTACATTAAGTACATAGAAATATGTAACACCTACGAATAATGCACTTTGACCAACACTTTGAAAATCTTACAAACACATCCAAAAGATGAATTATCGTATTGATTTATTCAAACTATATTTAGAAAGCAAATCCTGTCAATTTGGAATTTTAGAATAGTTTTATAGAATATATAGTGTGTCGCTTATATATAACAAGAATCCAAATCAAACCATACTGGGCCTCTTGCAAGACTACACCTTATTTAATACCCGGCCCGTAAGAAAATACAAGGTGTTCTCGACACTGCATTCTCTCAAGTCAATTTGAATTTTTTTCAGTTGTGCGGAAAGAATATGAATAAAAAGATAAGTACTCCGTATATATTAAACGTTTTTAGCTTCGAGTCTTTTCTATTCAAATTTTTTTTTTTTTTGTTTTTTTTTTTTGTTTTTTTTTTTTAGCAAATTATAAAGCAAATGAAAAACAGTTGTCTATAATCTATAATAATAATAAATAATATAAGCTTTAATAAAGTCTCGTGTAATTTATTTTTCTATATCGTTCTTATTTATTTATTTGCAAAAAACTGAAACTATATAGATAACACGCGGCATTCATCGAAAATATAACGCCTCCCAACAACATAAAACACGAAGGCAATCGAAGCCCGAGAACAAATCGATACAAATACCGGACGCTAACATGAAACAACCAACGACAAAGCAGAAAAACTACGAAATTAAAACCGTATACATGCATGAAACTACACAACTAGACTCTAGCAACACAAGACGGAAACGTAACTAAGCTAGACGGTCAAAGAGCCACACGAGCTAAGTACAAACATCAGATCCCCTTGACATTGAAATTTCTCAAATCATCCCCGTAAACCTTTTTTGGCTTTGGAATTCTCTTTTGTTTTAGCTTCTGTTTCTGGGACGCCGTCAAGCTAAAAACTTTTCCTTCAACCATATAATCTTTTAACTCTATCCTAGCCTCCTCTAATAAACTTCAATAATATAATCTTTTAACTCTATCCTAGCCTCCTCGAATAAACTAGCACATTTGCTCGATGAAGACGCACCACATTCGACATTAGGCAAAACCGTTGTAGAAGAAAGGATGTCACAACTAGCTATCGGTAGCGGAGAATCAAGAAAGAAAACATGTGGAATAGCAGTCTCTTGAGGAAACACAACAGATTCATCTAGATAATTTAAAATACGGAGCAATTATTTTCCTTTTCATTTACTATTTCTTGTCCATATTCATACTACATTTTTCTAACGAAAAAGAACATAATAGTTAACATTGAACAAGATTGATCTCATTTTTCTTCAAGCAACAATAATTGATGCTTTAATCACACATACTCTAGTGTGTGATATAGTGACTTTTTCACAATTTTAAGAACATAATAGTTAACATTGAACAAGATTGATCTCATTTTTCTTCCAGCAACAATAATTGATGCTTTGATCACATACTCTAGTTTGTGATATAGTGACTTCCCACAATTTTTCTTTTCTTTTTAGAGTGCTCCCATCAGTTCCACCCTTTCACTGTCGAGACGTCCGCCCAGCAGGGCGTAGATGGCAGCAAGGACGATGTATATGTATAATTTAATTGTATTATTTGTATTATTTGCTTGTATACTTGTACATTTCACTCAATTTTCACTCAATTTTTATGAGAAATTATGTCATGGTTGAAAATATTTAATCTTGCATTGATTCTGGTAAAGATATACTATGTAGCGTTCATGTGACTAATTAGTTTCAATGAGAAAACTTGTCATCGTTGGAAACACTTTTAAAAAGTGACTTTCCACAAAAAAAAAAAAAAAAAAAAAAAAATTTAATTAATGTGACTTCCTACATATACAATAAACAAAAACATTGCAATATCAAACAATACAAAAAGTTAAAATTTACAAGAATAGTAAAAGAGGATAGCACACAACTCAAACCACAAAGTAAAACAAATCAATGCACCATTGAAGAGGTAGGTACCAATGGGGAAGAACCACACCTGACCTTGTACAAGTATACAGATAATAAGATATTCACAACACAAATATTTGCTAATCAAATCAAGCTAACAAATCATTAGAGAGAAACACTAATAGTCATCCATTCATTTTGATTTTTCATTTCATACATACATATCCGAGACCCTAGCAAGAACCAGCACGTACAAACCCTAGTACTGTAGATATTAAACAGTCATTATACCAAAACAACTGATTATGGATCCATCATCCATTGATTCTTCAAAGTAGACAACAACAAAAAAAACTAAAACAGACCACAAAGAAAAATTAAAATACTGGAGACGCATTAACCATTCTCATCTTCTCACACATCAACGACTGGAATTAGGACATTCACGAGCAAAATGTCCATCTTCACCACAATTGTAGCAGCCGCCACCGCCACCTCCACCTCCACGGCCGCCGCCACCTCCGCGGCCACCGTAACCACCACCTCCGCCACCATCCTGGGAACACTCTCTAGCCATGTGACCACTCTCCCCGCACTTAAAACAAGCATTACCACCACCTCCACCTCCATAACCACCACCACCTCCATAGCCGCCGCCACCTCCGCCATAACCACCACCGCCTCCATAACGATCACCACCACCACGGCCACCACCAGTATAACCACCACCACCGCCGTAACGGTCACCACCTCCGCCACGGCCACCACCGCCACCACGGTTGCTCCCTTGCACAGGTCCCTCAGCAGGTCCAGTTACATCAGCAGCTTTAGCACGGCCATCAGAACCGTTTTCAATCACATACTCGACAGTTTCACCGTCACCGAGACTACGGAATCCATCGGTTCTGATCGACGATTGATGAACAAACAGATCTTCACTTCCATCATCCTGCGTTATGAAACCAAAACCCTTAGTATCGTTGAACCACTTTACGGTTCCTGATTTTCTAACGCCGTCATCACCCATTTTTTTAGCTTTGTTTTGAATGAAAACAGTAAAAATTTGAAAAATCCCCAAAATTATAAATGAGAGAGGAAACCCTGCTCTCTATCTCTTTGGATGTCAATCGATCAACTCTCTCCGTTGTATATATAACGTACTAGGACATATACATATATACATACATATATATTCAGTATTCAGTATATCGGATGATCTACAGTTAGGGGTAAAAAAGGAATTATACTTGTTGATCTAACAGCTAGGGATAAGCCATTGATGCTCTGCATGCTTTTGTCACCGTTGGATACAAAATGTGTATAACTATTACTCCACTAGACCGTAGTGTTTACAATTTGTGGACGATTCAAATTCAAATCGGATTTAAATCGAATCAATTTTATTAACGGTGAACAATACAAACTTATAAACTTAAGCTTACAATTTACCTTACTTAACTTTTTGAGAAAACTAGTTGTCGAACCCTCGCTTCGCGCCGGGAGTTCGGGAGTTCGATTTTCAATGTATTTTATGGCGTTTAGTTTGTAAAATTATTTCGTGGCTAACGATGATGTCGTTGAAGCGCAACTCGAGTCAAACTAAAAGGTATACCCATCTAAGATTTAAATTTTATTTTAAATTAACAATATACGTGCATCTCCGCGTTTCGCTATGGAATTATTGACTTTTAAAAATTTAACGCAATTAAGTCGTTATTTTGTGGAGAAAAATATAAAAGAAACCAATAAAGATAAAATAAAAAAATTGTTATAACGGGTAGAGGAAAATATAAAGGAAACCAAAAAATAAAAAATGCTACATTACAATTGCTACAGTGATTCCGTTGCTACAGTGTTAACGAGTTAAAGTGATTCCGGTGCTACAGTAAAATAACTAAAAAGACGAAACTGCCCCTGATACTATTCATCATTTTTGTCTAATAGTTAATATGATAATTAGTATCTGATCGGTTTAGGTGGTTATAGAAAAAAAATTATTTAATACTTTGCAATTGTTATTTATGTGAATGTGAATACTTTTTTATTTTGTAAGTTTAATCTTGATTAATCTTTTATGTAATAATATTTAATTTTTTAATTTATATTTATCCGGAAGTTAGTTGTTTTTCCTTTAACTCTACCCTCTTGAACCTTTAAATTAGATTTTACGATATTTAAAATTTATATATACAATAAGCCTTTTTAGATTTGTGTTCAATAAAGATTGTTAGGATATAGCTAGTGAAAACTAATACTTTAGTGATATGTTTTTTTAATAGTGGAAATAGTTTTAGATGTGCATAGATTTAAATTTTCTTTTAGTACGACGGTTAGGAGTTATTGGGAGGGCTCGAACGCAATGTAGGAACTCACTCGATCATTTTCTTCGTTGAACTATTACAATCATACTGTTTCTCACGAGGAAATTCCCACAACGCATTCATATGGACATCGCCTGTGGTAAAACACCCCTCGGACGAGATTCGAATGCAAGAGGTCCCCAATCTCCGAGGCCCATGAAATTGGTAGGTAACTGTTGGTGCATAATCCCAAGTTCTATCATTGTAATATGTTCTATTCGTATTGTGTTTGATATTTCAGTCGTGTAAGGATATTGTCATTAATACATTGTGTTTGGTTTGAATAAAGATAATGACATAAAATGGTTCGAGATGTTTGGTTGGCAGCTGTGACAATCGCTCCAAATCCATATGGACGAACACGTCATTCATCGATTTCATTGCGAGGTATTTGACCTCTATATGATACGTTTTGTAAACATTGCATTCTTTTGAAAAGGCACACCATAAATGAATATTTAAATCAAAGGTTTTCGACATCTGATGATTTCTACATATAGACAATCACCGTAAATAATAGTTTACAATAGTACTTCCGTTGACAATGCAGTCAAAATAAGATACATGGTGATGATTTGGTGAATGCAACGTTTCCTTGAAAAATATGTCATGTACGACTCCATGCACATAGCTTGTCTAACATATAAGCAAACAGCGGAAGACTTCTAGGAAACCTGAGAATAAACATGCTAACAAGTGTCAACACAAAGGTTGGTGAGTTCATAGTTTTAATGTTTCGCATAATCTGTATATAAAAGTGGATCACAAGATTTCAGTTGTTCCATCCAGAAACGTTTATCAAAATATTCTATGAAATTGAGCACCCTGGTAACTAAACTTAACGTATATATAATGTGTACCCTTTGTATAATCATCTTAATAATACATGCAAACCAACGTGTACGCTTCTCAAATAGCATACGTCCGTTAAAAGGCTAGTGCTCTAGCTCAGACGGGGATATCAAGCCCTATGGATCCATATACTACTACTCGCGCCCACTAGTTCTTATAACCGGCAGTTATTAGTTACCAAAGCTAAGGGATTTTCGGTTCAAACTCAGTATAGAATTTAGTATGTACTTGTGTCCATTATTTTTAAAATAAAGTGCATGTATTCTCAGCCCAAAAATATATATTGCAAAATCATTTAAAAAGGGAGCAAATGAAACTCACCTTAGCAGCACATAAAGTTGTTCATCATAATGTGACCGAAACTCGGATTACCAAATAATCGTAGATCTCAACCTAGAGAACATATGTTGGTCAATAAATGTCTATCAAGCTAGGTCAGGTCATAGTGTATCACAATCCTAATGCTCGAGATCGACATACAAAAGTTATCCAAAGTCGTTTCAAAAAGTCAATTTTGACAGTAGTTCAACAAAACGAGACGTACCTTATATAAGGATTCATTTACTCGGTTGGTAATATTCAAAAATCCATTTTATCAATCTCGTAAACAAGTTGTTTAAATCTTAATTGCAGATTCAAAAGGAATTTCAATTAACGTCAATCATAATTCAGTTGATCATATCTTTTAATCCATTTATCGAAACTATTCGGTGTCTAAAAGAAAAGTTATTGATTTTTCGCCAGCTTTCCAAAAACATGTATATCATATACCTTTTACCAGTAATATATGTATTTAATTCGTGATTCATCATAAACTGTTTAACGACGAAATTTAGCATACAAGCTTGTATCAATATATATACTCGAGCACTAGACATGGATACACTATTAGTATATAAAAGATAAAATATAAATGCTTACGTATCAATATTGTGATTCAATATTTCAGAAAAGTACGTAGACGTAACGGAGATGATAAACACTAGGTTTGATTCATAAATATACCCCCGAACATTACCCATAATTTCCTTAGCTCTATCCCGCTTGAAAACCCATTTTGAAAGTGACACGCTTATAGCCTCGTCGTAATATTTTATGTATAATACTAATACTACTAATTAAGATTAATAATAATAATAATATTAATCTTAATAATAATAATAATAAGATTAATAATAATAATATTAATCTTAATAATAATAATAATAATAATAATAATAATAATAATAAATAATAAATATAATACGGAGTAATATAGATAAATATGTGTGTGTATGAATTAAGCCAGAACTCGATCAATTTATAGAACCTTTTCTGAAAAAGTACCCCATGCGATCGCATGGGATTTGTGCTTCAAGGCCATACGATCGCATGGCACCCTGGGACAGCTCACAAATTTTTAACTTCTTGTTTGTCGACATAATTTTATATTATATATAATATATTTAATTTATATAATTAATTATATATTATATTAAATTCACATGCATAGTTGACTTGTAATTTTTGTTCTGATAAGTCGTACGTCATCACTCGACTTATGTCCCGGTTCTGATTTTTCAAATGTCCTTTCGTACGCTGAGAAAACTTGCATTTTACGTTTCGTGTCACGTACCTTTGTCAAAATATAGCCTTAAATTATCCCTAAACTATACCACTCAAAGTATATCTTAAACTTTCGAGTATTTTGGTCATTTACTTCTATAAATCATCGTCTCGCTATTTGTTAATATATATATAATAACAATTCGTTTTTATGACCAAGTTAATATTATATTTTATCGTATTGTTAAATATATATTTTCAATATTAATAAACACGTTTTAAAATACATATCGCAAGTTATTCATATATCTAATTCCAACAGTTGATATTCCTTATTATTGTATGTGTCCAAATTACGTTATTTAAACAAACACTTTACCATTTATTCCGAATACCGTTAAGAATGAATGTGTAAGACCCAAATATTTGTTGTGTACATAAGTGTACATAAGATGCTTGAAGTGGGGGTTCGTTGTACTTTTTAAAATGAAAAAGAAGCTGATCTGGGGGAGTGGCGCGCCGCGCGGCCTTATGGCGCGCCGCGCCGTTTGTCTGTGACAGATTCCTTCTTTCTTTTAAATAGATATTTTAAGGGCAATTTGGTAAAATCACTTGGAACCCGAATTTAAGGCCCTAGATCAGTAGTGGAGCCTTATTTACTCCATTTTCCACCTACCTTATCTTCATCCATTCAATTCTAGAGAGAGAGTGATAACCTAGTGTGAGAAAACTCATTTTGGAGAAGAAGAAGGAGGATTCTTGCCTAAGCTCAAGTTCTAAAGTTGTTCATCTACTTCCTAGCTACGTTTTGGTGGTAGCGGTATACTCTAATCTTGATTTCTCGATTCAATTTTGTGTAAGGGTTAGAGTTAGGGTTTATGGTGAACTTAAAACCCACTTTGTTAGTAAATTGGGTGTTTTGGGTGAATTTGGGTTATGTTGACTCAAAGGTGACTAACTAGGGTTTTTCAAGTATTAATTGTTGTTAATGAACCTTAAGTAGTTAGTGAATTGCTAGAACACCGATATATATGTAAATGAATGTTAAGTGGGCTAGTGGATGGCCCGAAATGGGTATGTTGACTTTAAATTGGTCAAATGGGTCAAAATGGACCTAAATTAGTTAACGTTTGTGGTTAATGCATAAACCTAGTGTTAAAAGGTGTTTTAAGACCTAACTTGGCTAACGCTATGGTTTTGGCGAAAGATGACCCAATTTTAGGGTTAAGTGTCCAAATGGGTCAAAATGACCTAGTAGTGGTGAGTGTTGTGAGTTTGACCTACTTGGATGGTTGATTGATTATATGTATATTATAATAGGTGCGTTACCTTGAAGATTCAAGCTTGGTTTATTGATTCACCGAAGGCGTAAGGTGAGTGGAATAAGTATACATGTGCGTATATGATGTGTTTACTTGTAGAAATGGATATGTGTTGTCCAAGTTAGTGATATATGCATTGTACACTAACGGTTTTAAGAACGGATATATGTTGTCCAATTTAGTGTTATATGTGTTGTACACTAATGATTTATGAATGGATATGTGTTGTCCGATTTAGTGTTATATGTGTTGTACACTAACGATTTTATAAACGGATATGTGTTGTCCAAGGGTTAGTGATATATGTGTTGTGCACTAACGGTTGTTATGAACTCCGATGGGAAATTTGAGTACCATTCCTATTACGATTGGTTAACCATGGTTGTATGAATTGTGTATTAGCATATTTAATTATGAACTATATGCTTTTGTTATTGCTAGCTCAAATGTGAATTGCGGTTATTGGTATATGCATAATGTTGTGCATGGTTGTCAAATTGCTAGCTTGTGTACGGTATTGTGTAAGTGTTTGCAAGTAGATATATTATATATGTATATGTATAATTATTACATTCACTAAGCTTTGCTTACCCTCTCGTTGTTTACCTTTTTATAGGTTCGGTTGTGGACAAGGGTAAGGGCATTATTTTGGAGTAGAGTTCCCGCTTTGTTGATAGGGGATGCCTTTTTGGAAGTGTTGGCTATTTGGAGTTTGACCGAGACTTGGGTAGTTTAACCCCAAACACCATGCTTGTTGAGTCGTTTGGCATTTAAACTTTTTGGTGGTCGAAACTCTCGTTATGTATTAAACTCATAAAACGGCCGATGTGGGCCCCGCTTTGTAAAACTTATTTTATGTTTGAATCGTGTTAGTTTTACATGTTTGAATATGTGGTTAAAAGCGTTTTGTCTAATTATGTCGGGAAGTGGCCGATATTTTTCGCAAAAATGGAAAAATGGGACAGACTGTTTTGGCGCGCCGCGCCATTAGCTGATCAGTGAAAAAAAATTTTGTGACATTTTAAGCGGGTTTGTTCGTGGTTTGGTTTAGGTTGTTACAGAATGATTTCCCAAATCAACGTGGACCTCACAACAGAGACTCGTAATAATATTATAATTCTTAAGGGATTCAATAAATATCTTTTAATTCAATCGTTTGGCATAATCTTTTAACTCCGTAGTTGAATATATCAATCAGATAATCAAACCAATAAGTTTAATGCACAGTATCGTTTACTTAACACTTTGTTACGTTTTCAAGTTATAGTATATGTATCTATTTACATATAATTGTTCGCGAATAGTTGAGAATAATCGAAGGGTAACTGAATAGTTCAAGAATTTTAGGATTCAATTTCATAGACTTTGTTTATCGTGTCGGAAACGTTAAAGATTAAGTTTAAATTTGGTCAGAAATTTTCGGGTCATCACAGTACCTCCCCGTTAAAGAAATTTCGTCCCGAAATTTGAGTGAGGTCGTCATGGCTAACATTAAAAATGTTTTCATGATGAATATGTGTTGATAAATAAAAAAAAATTTATCACCGTTGAATAATATGGATATAACAATCCAATTACTCGAAGCGTATGAGGGAAGTTATCGTAAAATAGTGAATTGAAGGAATATAGATTCGCCTTAACTGTTGACGTAGTAACGATTGATTTCCGGAATTTAAGGAATAGAAAATCTTCATTATCTAAATAAGATTTGATTCTTCGGAATTTTTGGAAATTAGGATTTTCTTTGATTAAATGCGTAATCTGCCTCGATTGCTATGTCTGATATTTCGCTATAAATTGACCTCTTCCGTTTCATTTGTTTTCATCACTCCTATAATCTTCTTCCTTATTTAATACTTCTTAATAGATTGTGAAAATGCTTCATCCAATTCTGATTCTTGATGTACTTCTAACTTTCATATCTATCATTCTTCTTTTTCATCTGCCGCCGGAGGAATCTATTCACTTTTACTATACTCTTGGCTTTATAGTGTTTTTAGTTCTCCCGTGTCTTTATATTGCTATACGCATTGATATACATGGTTTGTAAATTTCGGGTTTGTTATCGGGATTATATTCTCCTTTATATTTCGAAGCTTCATGCTTTCGTTCTCTCTTCCCGCCTTCAAGTCAAGCGAATAATGGTCCAGAATTCGTAGGTATGGAGTTTTGGATGAACATAGTTAATGTTCTAAGAAGGGAATTGTAATGGCACGATCTTGATTTGTCAAATTACCAGAATATCCGAAAAAGACCGAATCATCAAGAAATATATTTTCTTGATATATTTAGAGATTATATGGAATGAAAGAGTTATATAACATGGTTCATGATGAGGGTGTGATATGTGAACCTTTATCACGTTCTATTAGAAACTCAGCATGACTTGCTGTAATATAATCACGTTGATCAAGTGTCATTATATTATACTAACTCATGCTTCATTTCCAAACATTACTTCAAACATCCATTTTTCGAATTTTTTAGATTTTTGAAACTAAAATAGTTTCTTTTATGATGTAACACAGATAGTGCGAATAGATGAATGATTTCAGATAAGAATAGTTATGAAGATATCTCCAGAAATATCGAGGATATTTATAATGAAAGATACGATGATATCTTAGAATTTCTAATATCAGAGGATGATGCGGAAAATCTGTCTGTGAAGGTTTAGAATGAGGAGTAAGGTGTTTGCTAACGATTTTAACAGACACTGAATCATTTGGATCCTTTGAAGGTAGATTTCGTCCTTGTGATTTGTCCACAGCCTCCTTCATGGTTTGCTCAATCCATTTTCCAGTTTCAAACCTTCTCTTTTTCTCAGCTTTACCACCATACTATTCTTTATCATCAAACTTTTGACTGTTAAGGTCGTTTACAGTTTTTTTTTGCTGCTTCATCAGCATTGTTCCAATTTCAGAGAACTAGTTCATAGTTTGGGATGTTTTTCAGAAACTTCACATTCGGAGTAAATAAGTCTAGGAGATAGACATTATATGTTTATATATAACTGTTGGCGTAGAATTGCTGCGAAATTCAAAATACTGATTGCTAATTCCCGGTAGTTGGTATGGCAATTATCGTTAGTAGATATAGATGAGTACATGATAGGGTTTCAATGAGTATAAGGATTTTTCGGAAGGTCAAGGATCAATGAAGTTGTTGGTAAATTTACTGCTAATGTGGTGGAACATAAAAGGTTCCCCAGTAACAAGAACGTATATATCAAGGTTATAATAAGGCTAATCTGAAAAGTCGAAGTTGACTGGTTGGAAGTGTGGTAAAACTGGATACTTTGAAAAGGAATTGCAAGGTTATTTTGGTAAAAACAATACCAAAGGATCTTTCACAGTTTTGAAGTCAAAGTATAACTTTGAAAGATGTAGAGATCTAAGAATGATTTCACCGGTTTAGAGTTATGACTTAGATTCTGATCCGTCAATATCAGAATATGTAATTGAATTTGTATGAAAACGATTGTATATCGTTGTGAGCATTGTTAATAATTTTTGAATCAAAGTTGAAGAATGTACAGTGTAACATATTAATTGTGAACTTATATATTTCCCGAGTATTACCTACTCGTTAAAGATTTCACAAGTAATATTTTGTACAAAAGAATTTTTCATTACAGTCTTTATGAAAATATCTGTATGTATATTTTCTTCGGATGTAATTCGGATCATAGTAAGCTCATTTGATTTTTGGCTTGAATTAGAAATGAATAATCTCTAAAACATTAAAGATTACATAATCTTTGCAGAGTATTTTGCTAATGTAATCGATACTTCATTATTTATTCTTATTTCTCGGTGAAGGATGTTGATGCTTGTGGAATCTTTGTGAACCTTACAAGGCACAGATGATGTTTTCTGGAAAGTTTCGAGTACATCGAAAATGAAAATGTAAAATTAATTATGTAATTGAATAATACACTTGGTTTATTATGAAATGGAATTCATTAAGTTGAAACAGAGATTGTAGTTAACAATGGTTAAGTTGTTAAGGAAGGATGTACATCATTGCATATTAGTAATATGAACTAACCGAGTAGTACCTACCAGTTAAGATTCACACGTAATAGCTTAGTACGAAAAGATTTATTTTGATTTCAAAATTCATATATATTAAATATACATAAAATTTCTTCAGGGGAAATGAGTTAATACTTCATCGGTTATTGTTGCTGGTATTTCTTGGTAACTACGATGAGTATGACGTTGATGTTCAAGGTACATATTGTGATGTTGAGGCTTGCGGTGCGGATGTTTTTGGTGGTGGTAATGGTACTGTTGGTGTTGTTGTCGGTGGTACTGTTGATGTCGGTGATTCTGCTGGTGCTTGTAACCTTTGCACCATATTCTCCAAAGCCACAACCCGAGTGCGAAGCTCGTTGACTTCTTCTACTACACCAGGATGATTGGCGGTTCGGACGAGCGGATGAATAAGATCCAGAATTTGAGAGAGTATATGATCATGACGAGATATTCTGGAGATGAGAGAGAAAATGGTATTACGAATAGGTTCGCCGGTAAGCGCTTCAGGTTCTTCGCCAAGAGGGCAGTCTGGTGGATGGAAGGGATCGCCTTCTTCTTGTCTCCAATAATTAAGTAGGCTACGAACCCATCCCCAATCCATCCAGAATAGATGATGGCTAATTGGTTGATCCATTCCGGTTATACTGTCTTCAGAATTCAGGTAAATATCCATATCGGAATAGCTGTCAGAGTTTAAGGAATTTGAACTAGATACGGGATCCATCTTGTATAATTAGGGAGATGATTTTTGATATGAATTAGATTATGGAATTTAGTTTGGTATTCTTCAATACATAATTTACATATGTATATATAATACCAAATTCCATAAATCACGGAGAAATTTTCGGAAGATGTCAGAAAAAGTTTACAGTAACAGATACGCTAAGATATGAATTTTGTCTATACACTATTCATGCAATCAATGCAATAAAACGTGTCTAGACTAGGAATAATAAGCAGGTAATTTTCGACAAGAAATGATAAGCAAAACTTTTGACATGCAGACACGGTCGAAGTCCAGACTTACTAATGCATCCTAACAACTATCAGTTAGACACACTCATGCAAGACCTGGTGTGATGACCCAAAATTTTTTGACTTATTTAAACCAATTCTCTATACGATTTATTATTTTAACACGCTAAACAAAGTCTGTTAGATTGAGTCTCAAAATTTTAGAGCTGTTTCATATATACAATTACCTTTGATTACTCTCGACGATTCATGAACAATTATATGTATGTATATATATATATGTACAAGTAAAAACGACTTTCCTACAGTAAAACCCTATTTGCTACAGTAAAAATTACTTTGCTACAGTAAAACACTATTTGCTACAGTGAAACCGTATTTTGCTACAGTGCTACAGTGATTTGCTACAGCAACACACTATTTGCTACAGTGAAACACTATTTCTACAGTAAAATACTATTTGATGTAGACGAACTAGCAAACAAAAACGAAAAAGGCGGCCATGCGATCGCATGGCAAAAACCCTGAAAACTCATGCGATCGCATGAGCTACAGTAAATCGAAAAGTACTATAAAAGGCCAGTTTGTTCGATGATATAATTCATATTTTATTTTCATATGTAATTTAAATTTAAATTTATAATTATAATTATAATTTTAATTTAAGTTTAATAATAATAAAGTATATTCGAGGGTGTTTTAATTCGGGTTTCAAACCGCTTTATGCTAAGGAAATATTGTGTATTGTTCGGGGTATTGTTCTTGAATCCAAGGCCAACCATACAGTCGTCTACCATCATTACGTCTTCGCAATTTGCCAACAATATTGAGTCTCAATATTGAACTGTGAGTTATAGATCCCTTTTTAAATACTTTAAATATTTTTGGGCTGAGAATACATGCAATTTATTTTAAACGCGATAAGACACAAGTACATACTAAATTCTACACTGAGTTAAACCAGAAATCCCTTAGCTTTGGTAACTAGTAGCTGCCAGTACATAGGATATGGACTGGTGGGCGCGAATAATTGTATATGGATCCATAGGGCTTGACATCCCCGTCCGAGCTAGAGCGCTAGCCTTTTAACGGACGTATGTTATTTGAGTTTAAGACACGTTGGTTTGCGTGTATTAAAATGAATGGGGTAATTATCACTATAGCATTAAGTTTGGTTACCAGGGTGCTCTGTTACGTAGAATCTATTGATAAACTTTTGATGAAATCTTGTGGTCTATCTTTATATATGTTTATGACTCGAGCAATTAAACCTATAACTCACCAACATCCGTGTTGACTTTTTAGCATGTTTTATTCTCAGGTCCTTAGAATGCTTCCGCTGTGATGTGCTTGTTGCCTGCATGGAGTCTCTCATGCTTTGTACAAAGTTTATTGCATTTAAAATAAAACTGCGTTGTGTAATAAATAATTGGACTGTGATGTCAACCTGTAAATTAAAGACTTATGTATTTCGGGGTTTTGCTTATACCTAAGTACTCGCCCACATGTTTATAACTTTCTATGTTTAGAAAGTCACTTATTTTAATGAATGCAATATTTTATCAAAACGTATCATATAGAGGTCAAAACCTCACTGTGGAATCAATGATTAACGTGTCGCGTCAATAGCAATTTTGACGGGTCATTACAGTTGGTATCCGAGCTTGAGGTCATAGGGAACCAGAAATTACATTAGTGTGTTTAACTGGTAGTTGTTAGGATGCATTAGTGAGTCTGGACTATGACCATATCTGTTTTTACTGATTTTTGCTTATCATTTGGTCAAAAACATTATATGTGATATATTTATATGCTAACGTAATTGTTGTTTCAATTATGTGATAGATGACTTCTTCTAATCCTATCATTTTGTACGACTCGGAATCGGACACTGAATCTATTATATCCACAACTGAAAAGGGCGTTCCAATACCTATTAAAGAAGAAATTGTGTTAGCCTGGGAATCTCAACTCCCGGTAAACCCAGAGGAGGTTCCAGCTCCACCCAGCTTTAGTTTTCCGGAGCCACAGTATCGTTGTCATGGACCCATGATCCCTGGAGTAAACGAGGATCGTCCATTTCTAAACAAATATGGACATTGGTCCAGATATACCGCCGACGGGCGGGTTGTGCCGATTACGCCTGGCAGATTTCGGTTCATGACCACCGGTACATATTCTTGCAGTTCGTCATCATATTCTCCTACACATGACTCAGACAGTTCGTCATCAGACGAGATCAGTAAGGAGGAGGATTTCGCTAATGAAATAAAAGAGATCACTAAGAAGAAATTCCAACTTGCTATAGATAATAAAAACAACCACAATAATAAAATGTCCTTAATTATTAAAAAAGAACAGGACCATTCGATCCGTAACCACCCTTATTGTATTAAACCCACTGAGGCAACGGGTACCTCAAAACCCCAACTAAAAATAAAATACACTGCCAGAATGTCTGTCGGACCATGTGCACACAAACAATTGGCAGAGAGAACCAAATGGGAAGAAGTTTATGATAGTTCTGAATAAACGACCTCGCAACCATAAATCTTCCATGCGCTATTTTATTGCTTATGTGTGCTACTCTATCTTGTTATGTAAAATAAGCATATGTAAAATATCAGTATTGTATGGTATTGTATTATTTTGGTTTATTAATAATAAATGCATGGAATGATTATTTGTATTATTACTACTTCTTATTATTATTATTACATAATAATGTAGTAACTCGCTATAATTTTTCATAGTGGAATATTATTAGGATTTTAGTAGTTAATTCCTTGTACTAGCTATTATGTATGAACTTAACGGGTAGGTAATACCCTAGAAATAATTATAAAATGCTAATAAGAAGAAAAGGCTTTTATAATAATTGGTTCATATTATTAATATGCTACGATTAACTATTGACAACTCATTTTACCTATAATATTCTATATGATTAAATTATCTCTGTTGTGTTTATTGAAGAAACATGTCTCAAATGTCGGATGCTGAGTTTGAGCAACTAGTCGAGAAACGTGTGAATGAAAGAATTGCTGCAGCCGAGGCAGCAAAAGCAACAGCCGAAGCAGCAGCCAAAGCAGCAGCCGTAAATACAAACTCACGAAACGGATGCTCATACAAAACTTTTCAAGGATGCAAACCACAGACGTTTAGTGGAACCGAGGGACCAGTCGGTCTAACCCGATGGTTTGAAAAGATGGAGTTCGTTTTTAAAATCAGTAATCGTGCGAACGGAGACAAGTCAAAGTATGCTTCGTGCACGTTGCAAGATGGTGCACTTACTTGGTGGAACAATTATGCTAAAGCAGAAGGAATAGATACGGCATATGATATCTCTTGGGAAGAACTGAAAAAGATGCTAATCGAAGAGTACTGTCCTCGAAACGAGATCAGAAAAATGGAATCTGAGTTACGTAATCTGAAGGTTATCGGCGCGAATCTCAATAACTATGAAAAGTGTTTCATGGAACTAGCCTTGTTGTGTCCTGAATTGGTGCCAAACGAGAAACGAAAGATAGAAATGTATATTGACGGTTTATCGATCAATATCAAAGGAAATGTTACATCGTCCAAACCAAATACGATGCAGGAAGCCATGACAATGGCACACCAACTCATGGACCAGATCACAGAGAGTTCGATTAAGGCACCAATTACCGAAGTTAAGACAACTGAAGGAAAGAGGAAATGGGAAGACTATAAGGGCAAAAGTACTCAACTGAAGAAACAAGAAACTTTTAAAGGTAAACAAGATGGGGCAACTGGTAGTCCAAACTATAAGGGACCCCATCCGTTCTGCAAAAGATGTTACACACATCATGCAGGTTATTGCCAAGTGGTCTGTGATAAGTGCAACAAGAAAGGACATGTGGCGAAAGATTTTTATGCCACCGTTTCTGAAGTAAAGACAAAATCAACCGATGTCAAGAAATGTTATGGATGCGGGAAGTCTGGTCACTTTATAAATCAATGCCCTGATAAGGAGAAGAACAAAGAACCCACACGTGGGAGGGCATTTAATGTTAGTGCCAGTAAAGCACGTGAGGATCCTAATCTTGTCACGGGTACGTTTACCGTTAATAATCAACTAGCTTCTATTATGTTTGATATGGGTGCTGATAGAAGTTATATGTGTAAAGACTTTAGTTTTAAACTAAAATGTGCATCATTACCTCTAGACGATAAATATACTATTGAATTAGCTAATGGTAAACTGATAAAAGCCGATAAAATTTGCCATGGTTGCGAAATGAATCTCGCTGGTGAAACCTTCAAAATCGATTTGATACCCGTAGAATTAGGAAGTTTTGACGTAATCATTGGCATGGACTGGATGTCCAAAACAAGAGCGGAAGTTGTTTGCGCTGAGAAAGCAATCCGCATCCCTCGTAAGGATGAAACGTCATTAATGATTTATGGGGAGAAGAGCAACTCAAAGCTGAACTTTATCAGCTGTATGAAGGCCCAGAAACTTATAAGAAAAGGTTGTTATGCTATTCTGACACATGTAAAGAAGATCGATACTGAAGAAAGAAGCATTAATGACATGCCGGTTGTAAGAGAATATCCCGGAGTATTTCCAGAAGAATTACCGGGGCTACCTCCACACACATGTGTAGAATTCCAGATTGATCTCATACCAGGAGCTGCACCTGTAGCCCGATCTCCATATAGACTTGCACCTTCAGAAATGCAAGAATTACAAGACCAGTTGCAAGAATTATCGGACCGTGGATTTATTCGTCCTAGTTTTTCACCTTGGGGTGCTCCTATTCTGTTCGTCAAGAAGAAGGATGGATCTATGAGAATGTGCATAGATTACCGAGAATTAAACAAATTAACGATCAAGAATCGGTACCCATTACCGAGGATTGATGATTTGTTTGATCAATTGCAAGGATCAAGTGTTTATTCTAAGATTGATCTACGCTCCGGATATCATCAACTGAGAGTGAAGGAAGAAGATGTTCCTAAAACCGCGTTCAGAACCCGTTACGGTCACTATGAATTTTTAGTCATGCCTTTTGGATTGACTAGTGCTCCAGCAGTATTCATGGATCTAATGAATCGCATCTGTAGACCGTATTTAGACAAATTTGTCATTGTTTTTATCGACGACATATTGATTTACTCAAAGAACAAGGAAGAACATGAGCAACACTTAAGACTGGTACTAGAGATACTCAAGAAAGAAGAATTGTACGCAAAATTTTTGAAGTGTGATTTCTGGTTACAAGAAGTACAATTTTTGGGCCATGTTGTCAGTAAACATAGAATTAAAGTTGACCCCGCCAAGATCGAAGCCATTAGTAAATGGGAAACACCGAAGACTCCAACACAAATCCGCCAATTCTTAGGTCTTGCTGGTTACTACCGAAGATTCATTCAAGATTTCTCTAGAATCGCCAAACCCTTAACTGCATTGACTCAAAAGGGAAAGAAGTATGATTGGTCCACAGAACAGGAATCCTCATTCCAGTTATTAAAGAAGAAGTTAACGTCTGCACCCATTTTGTCATTACCGGAAGGAAATGATGATTTTGTGATCTATTGTGATGCTTCACGCCAAGGTTTAGGATGTGTTAATGCAACGCACAAAAGTCATCGCATACGCCTCACGACAACTAAAAATTCATGAAAAGAACTATACGACGCACAATTTGGAACTTGGAGCAGTAGTTTTTGCACTCAAAATATGGAGACACTATCTATATGGCACCAAGTGTACAGTGTACACCGACCATAAGAGTCTTCAGCATATTTTTGATCAAAAACAACTCAATATGAGGCAACGTCACTGGGTAGAGTTGTTAAACGATTACGATTGTGAAATCCGTTACCACCCCAGAAAGGCTAATGTTGTAGCTGATGCCCTAAGTCGAAAAGAAAGAGTAAAACCTCTTAGGGTCCGAGCTTTGAATATTACAATTCGTACTGATCTCACAAAGCAAATTCAAGCTGCACAGTTAGAGGCTTTAAAAGAAGAAAATGAAAAAGGCGAAATGAGCAGAGGGTTAGAAAAACAGCTTGAAGTAAAAGCCGATGGAACCCTGTATTTTGCTGATAGGATATGGGTACCAAAACATGGTAATCTAAGGCAACTAGTACTAGATGAAGCACACAAAACGAGGTACTCAATTCATCCAGGAAACGGGAAAATGTACCACGATCTCAAGAAGTTTTATTGGTGGCCTAATATGAAGACAGAAATTGCTACTTATGTAAGCAAATGTTTGACGTGTGCAAAGGTCAAAGCTGAGCACCAAAAGCCGTCAGGATTACTGAAACAACCAAAAATTCCGCAGTGGAAATGGGAAAGAATAACTATGGATTTCATTACAAAATTGCCAAGGACTACAAGTAGTCATGATACTATTTGGGTGATAGTTGATCGTCTAACTAAATCAGCTCACTTTCTACCAATAAAGGAGACAGACAGTATGGAAAGATTAGCAAGCCTATATTTGAAGGAGGTAGTTTCCAGGCATGGTGTACCCATCTCTATCATATCTGATCGCGACACCCGATTCACATCACGTTTTTGGCAGTCATTACAAAAAGTATTGGGAACTCGATTAGATATGAGCACCGCTTATCACCCACAGACAGATGGTCAAAGTGAAAGAACAATACAAACATTGGAAGACATGTTACGGGCATGCGTGATTGACTTTGGAACCAGTTGGGATCGACACTTACCGTTGGCAGAATTTTCATACAATAACAGCTATCATACGAGCATCAACGCAGCGCCATTTGAAGCACTTTACGGTAGAAAGTGCAGATCTCCTATATGTTAGAGTGAAGTAGGAGAAAGACAACTTACTGGACCAGAAATTATTCACGAAACCACCGAAAAGATCATTCAAATACAACAGCGATTGAAAACGGCCATGAGTCACCAAAAGAGTTATGCTGATGTAAGAAGAAAACCGCTAGAATTTCAAGTGGGCGACAAAGTCATGTTGAAAGTGTCACCCTGGAAAGGCGTTGTATGATTCGGTAAACGAGGAAAGCTAAGTCCTAGGTACGTAGGACCCTTTGAAATCACCGAAAGAATTGGAACAGTTGCTTATCGATTAAAGCTACCGCAAGAACTTAGTAGTGTTCACAACACATTTCACGTGTCAAATTTGAAGAAATGTTTAGCTGAAGAGGATGTCGTAATTCCTCTAGACGAAATACGGATCAATGATAAACTCCATTTTATCGAAGAACCTGTTGAAATCATGGACCGTGAGGTCAAACAATTAAAACAAAGCAAAATACCGATAGTTAGGGTTCGTTGAAACGTAAGACGAGGACTCGAGTTTACTTGGGAACGTGAAGATCAGATGAAGCAAAAGTATCCACATTTGTTCACTGATATCGCTCATGAAACAGGTACTACTCAAAATTTCGGGATGAAATTTTCTTTAAGGGGGAGGTACTGTGATGACCCGAAATTTTTTGACTTATTTAAACCAATTCTCTATACGATTTATTATTTTAACACGCTAAACAAAGTCTGTTAGATTGAGTCTCAAAATTTTAGAACTGTTTTATATATACAATTACCTTTGATTACTCTCGACGATTCATGAACAATTATATGTATGTATATATATATGTACAAGTAAAAACGACTTTCCTACAGTAAAACCCTATTTGCTACAGTAAAAATTACTTTGCTACAGTAAAACACTATTTGATACAGTGAAACCGTATTTTGCTACAGTGCTACAGTGATTTGCTACAGTAAAATACTATTTGATGTCGACGAACTAGCAAACAAAAACGAAAAAGGCGGCCATGCGATCGCATGGCAAAAACCCTGAAAACTCATGCGATCGCATGAGCTACAGTAAATCGAAAAGTACTATAAAAGGCCAGTTTGTTCGACGATATAATTCATATTTTATTTTCATATGTAATTTAAATTTTAATTTATAATTTTAATTAATTTATAATTATAATTATAATTTTAATTTAAGTTTAATAATAATAAAGTATATTCGAGGGTGTTTTAATTCGGGTTTCAAACCGCTTTATGCTAAGGAAATATTGGGTATTGTTCGGGGTATTGTTCTTGAATCCAAGGCCAACCATACAGTCGTCTACCATCATTACGTCTACGCAATTTGCCAACAATATTGAGTCTCAATATTGAACTGTGAGTTATAGATCCCTTTTTAAATACTTTAAATATTTTTGGGCTGAGAATACATGCAATTTATTTTAAACGCGATAAGACACAAGTACATACTAAATTCTACACCGAGTTAAACCGGAAATCCCTTAGCTTTGGTAACTAGTAGCTGCCAGTACATAGGATATGGACTGGTGGGCGCGAATAATTGTATATGGATCCATAGGGCTTGACATCCCCGTCCGAGCTAGAGCGCTAGCCTTTTAACGGACGTATGTTATTTGAGTTTAAGACACGTTGGTTTGCGTGTATTAAAACGAATGGGGTAATTATCACTATAGCGTTAAGTTTAGTTACCAGGGTGCTCTGTTACGTAGAATCTATTGATAAACTTTTGATGAAATCTTGTGGTTTATCTTTATATATGTTTATGACTCGAGCAATTAAACCTATAACTCACCAACATCCGTGTTGACTTTTTAGCATGTTTTATTCTCAGGTCCTTAGAATGCTTCCGCTGTGATGTGCTTGTTGCCTGCATGGAGTCTCTCATGCTTTGTACAAAGTTTATTGCATTCAAAATAAAATTGCGTTGTGTAATAAATAATTGGACTGTGATGTCAACCTGTAAATTAAAGACTTATGTATTTCGGGGTTTTTCTTATACCTAAGCACTCGCCCACATGTTTATAACTTTCTATGTTTAGAAAGTCACTTATTTTAATGAATGCAATATTTTATCAAAACGTATCATATAGAGGTCAAAACCTCACTGTGGAATCAATGATTAACGTGCCGCGTCAATAGCAATTTTGACGGGTCATTACACCTGGTGCGCTAGGACCAACGCTCTGATACCAACTGTGACAATCGCTCTAAATCCATATGGAAGAACACGTCATTCATCGATTTCTTTGCGAGGTATTTGACCTCTATATGATACGTTTTGTAAACATTGCATTCTTTTGAAAAGGCACACCATAAATGAATATTTAAATCAAAGGTTTTCGACATCTGATGATTTCCACATATAGACAATCACCGTAAATAATAGTTTACATTAGTACTTCCGTTGACAATGTAGTCAAAATTAGATACATGGTGATGATTTGGTGAATGCAACGTTTCCTTGAAAAATATGCCATGTACGACTCCATGCACATAGCTTGTCTAACATATAAGCAAACAGCGGAAGACTTCTAGGAAACCTGAGAATAAACATGCTAACAAGAGTCAACACAAAGGTTGGGGAGTTCATAGTTTTAGTGTTTCGCATAATCTGTATATAAAAGTGGATCACAAGATTTCAGTTGTTCCATCCAGAAACGTTTATCAAAATATTCTACGAAATTGAGCACCCTGGTAACTAAACTTAACGTATATATAATTTGTACCCTTTGTATAATCATCTTAATAATACACGCAAACCAATGTGTACGCTTCTCAAATAGCATACGTCCGTTAAAAGGCTAGTGCTCTAGCTCGAACGGGGATATCAAGCCCTATGGATCCATATACTACTACTCGCGCCCACCAGTTCGTATAACCGGCAGTTACTAGTTACCAAAGCTAAGAGATTTTTGGTTCAAACTCAGTATAGAATTTAGTATGTACTTGTGTCCATTGTTTTTAAAATAAAGTGCATGTATTCTCAGCCCAAAAATATATATTGCAAAATCATTTAAAAAAGGAGCAAATGAAACTCACCTTAGCAGCAACATAAAGTTGTTAATGTGACCGAAACTCGGATTACCAAATAATCGTAGATCTCAAACTAGAGAACATATGTTGGTCAATAAATGTCTATCAAGCTAGGTCAGGTCATAGTGTATCACAATCCTAATGCTCGAGATCGACATACAAAAGTTATCCAAAGTCGTTTCAAAAAGTCAATTTTGACAGTAGTTCAACAAAACGAGACGTACCTTATATAAGGATTCATTTACTCGGTTGGTAATATTCAAAAATCTATTTTATCAATCTCGTAAACAAGTTGTTTAAATCTTAATTGCAGATTCAAAAGGAATTTCAATTAACGTCAATCATAATTCAGTTGATCATATCTTTTAATCCGTTTATCGAAACTATTCGGTGTCTAAAAGAAAAGTTATTGATTTTTTGCCAGCTTTCCAAAAACATGTATATCATATACCTTTTACCAGTAATATATGTATTTAATTCGTGATTCATCATAAACTGTTTAATGACGAACTTTAGCATACAAGCTTGTATAAATATATATACTCGAGCACTAGACATGGATACACTATTAGTATATAAAAGATAAAATATAAATGCTTACGTATCAATATTGTGATTCAATATTTCAGAAAAGTACGTAGACGTAACGGAGATGATAAACACTAGGTTTGATTCATAAATATACCCCCGAACATTACCCATAATTTCCTTAGCTCTATCCCGCTTGAAAACCTATTTTAAAAGTGACACGCTTATAACCTCGTCGTAATATTTTATGTATAATACTAATACTACTAATTAAGATTAATAATAATAATAATATTAATCTTAATAATAATAATAATAAGATTAATAATAATAATATTAATCTTAATAATAATAATAATAATAATAATAATAATAATAATAATAATAATAAATAATAAATAATAAATATAATACGGAGTAATATAGATAAATGTGTGTGTATGAATTAAGCCAGAACTTGATCAATTTATAGAACCTTTTCTGAAAAAGTACCACATGCGATCGCATGGGATTTGTGCTTCAAGGCCATGCAATCTCATGGCACCCTGGGACAGCTCACAAAATTTTAACTTCTTATTTGTCGACATAATTTTATATTATATATATAATATATTTAATTTATATAATTAATTATATATTATATTAAATTCACATGCATAGTTGACTTGTACTTTTTGTTCTGATAAGTCGTACGTCATCACTCGACTTATGTCCCGGTTCCGATTTTTCAAATGTCCTTTCGTACGCTGAGAAAACTTGCATTTTACGTTTCGTGTCACGTACCTTTGTCAAAATATAGCCTTAAATTATCCCTAAACTATACCACTCAAAGTATATCTTAAACTTTCGAGTATTTTGGTCATTTACTTCTATAAATCATCGTCTCGCTATTTGTTAATATATATATAATAACAATTCGTTTTTATGACCAAGTTAATATTATAATTTATCGTATTCTTAAATATATATTTTCAATATTAATAAACACGTTTTAAAATACATATCGCAAGTTATTCATATATCTAATTCCAACAGTTAATATTCCTTATTATTGTATGTGTCCAAATTACGTTATTTAAACAAACACTTTACCATTTATTCCGAATACCGTTAAGAATGAATGATTTCCCAAATCAACGTGGACCTCACAACAGAGACTCGTAATAATATTATAATTCTTAAGGGATTCAATAAATATCTTTTAATTCAATCGTTTGGCATAATCTTTTAACTCCGTAGTTGAATATATCAATCAGATAATCAAACCAATAAGTTTAATGCACAGTATCATTTACTTAACACTTTGTTACGTTCTCAAGTTATAGTATATGTATCTATTTACATATAATTGTTCGCGAATCGCTGGGAACAATCGAAGGGTAACTGAATAGTTCAAGAATTTTAGGATTCAATTTCATAGACTTTGCTTATCGTGTCGGAAACGTTAAAGATTAAGTTTAAATTTGGTCAGAAATTTTCGGGTCATCACAGCAGCTCAGACCATCGACCGATGGTAGAGACCATCGGTCGAGGGACGAACACCACCGGCCGTAGGTCAGAGACCACCGGCCGATGGTCACTGTAATGGTATATAAATAGGGAAGTCGGGTTACATTGTTAGGTTACACACCCTACACCCTCTTACCGTCATTTTTCGCTGTTACTATCGTCCTAGACCATACCCCAACCGAATACAATCAGTAAGGCGTCGATTATATCAACATATTGTTGGTAAGATTGATCCCAAGGTGAACTAAGTATTCGATTCATCCTAGTTTAGTGTTTTCTGCCTCTAATCTAGTTATTACGTTTGATCTAAGATCCTAGTACGTCTATAAAGTGGTATCAGAGCACTGGCTTATTGATCTAAACGTTTTTGAGTCGAATTCATAGTTTATAATATTAGGGTTTTTGGTCAAAACGGGTTTTTGATTAAAAGTTGATATTTTTACGTGTTAATCTTGTATTTTTGTGTTTATTTGTGTTTCTGGGTGAGTTTCCTAGGTTTCTATCGGTTTGTTTTGGGATTTAGAACGTCAAAATTGATCAAAATCGAAGTTTTTAGTGAAAACCCTAGTTTTTCCTGCCCAGTCTTCGTAAGAACTACCCTCGACCGATCGTATTTGACCATCGACCGTTTGTCGCGACCTTCGACCGTTCGTCAGACTCAATCGACCGATCATCTCATATAGAAACGGAGGATAGTTTGTCGTATCATAGAGCCGTTTGTCTTTAACATCGGTCGTTTGTCTTTAGACAATCGATCGAGCGTCTCCTACCATAGACCGACAGTCGCCTCCATCGATCGAAGGACTCTATACTTGTACTAAGTTACCTAGGTCTACACCATCGGTCATTCGTCCACGACCTCCGACCGATAGTCAAGGACCTCCGACCGATTGTCTTACACTCGATCGACACTCTTTTGTGACAGAATCTTAAAACATCAATAAACTAACTTTAATTTGTTAAAATGACGGACACTAATGAACAAGTATCAAATGAATACAGTGCCTTAGTAATTGTACCAGGACTTCACAAATTACTACTTTCCGAAAATGAGTCTGGATCTACCAATAAGGTTCCCAAACTTGATAATCTTAAGGACTGTTTGGACTGGAAGGCACGTTTTATGATATATTTGAACGGTGTTGATTCTAGACTGTGGGAGTTGATAGAGAATGAGTATGATTGGCCAAATGGAGGGGATGGGGAACCAAAGGAAACGTCGGAGTTTAATCCTGCAGAGCGAGAATAATATAACTTGGAATGTAAGTGCTACGCGCAGTTAACTCGGGCACTATCTAAGGAAATCTTTTCCCAATTCAAAATCAGGAACAAGACCTCGCATACACTTTGGCTTGCTCTTCAATCAGCCACAGAGGGTACAGCTACTTACCAAGCCACTGAGGGTAAGTTTGAAAGATGAATGGAGAGTATTCGCAGCTCTTCCCTCCGAGACTCTTGGGCAAACTTTAGAAAGATATCGCCTGCTGGTTACAGAAATGACAGATTATGGAATAGACATATCAGATGATAAAGCAGTTAGAGTGTTGAAAGATGGTCTTCCTGAAAAATGGGACAACGAAATTGAAAAGATTCAGAACAGGTACATTGCATCTGGTCGTACGTTAACCCTGACAGCTTTTACATCCAAGCTGATGGAAAAGGTTATTCAGGTTGAGGCAAAAAGGAAGAGACTTGGTACTCTAGCGACAGCTTCAACTGTTGGGTCATCTTCAGGAGGTCATGCTCCATTGCAAACAACGTTCATCTCAACCAAAGCATCACATACCTTGGCACCACAGTCAAAGTCAGGGTATTTCAATGCAAAGTCTCAAGCACTGAAGTCAACTGCTAAACTTATTGATTCTGGCATTCTGCAACAGTCTCAATCACCAGTGATCAAGACATATAATATCAAGAAGAGGCCTCTAGAACAGATTCAGGAGGATATGGCTCTAGCTGCTATCGTGGTTAACTCTTATAATGATATGATCAGTGGACAGATAATAAATGTATGGAGAATGAAGACTATGATCAGATAGATGAGGATGAGATAGAAAGAATGGACATCATGTATGCTATGGGTAGTGTCGTGAGACGAGCAAGGAAGTATCTGAAGAGAACATGACAGAGCACCTTGAGTTTGAATCGTAACACTAAATTTGGGTTTGATATGTCCAAAGTGAGATGCTTTAACTGTGATGAACTAGGTCATTTCAAGCAGACATGCACAAGACCACCCAAGCCTGGTTTTCATAATCCTTTTCATAATACTTCAATTGAGGTGACTCTTGGACATGCTGGTCCGACGGTGAATAAGGAAGAAACTTCTAGTGGTCAATCCAAAGCTTTGACTACTACTTATGCTGATGAAGTGTGTGATTGGTCAATCTCAGTTGATACTGAAAAAGCTAATGTGGTTTTTGTTGGTAAGAGTGAAGCAGAAATAGAAGAAGAAAGTGTTATCAGGAGAAAAGCTGGGTGTATAGGTAAAGATGATCCAGCTTGCACATGCTATGTATGTAAATGTGACGCACGTATGAAAAGGGTTGAAGCAGTAATGAAGATGTGTCTTCGAAAGAGAATTAGTGATAAGTTGTACGATAAGTTTCGTAAAGCCAAGAATTTGTCTGATCTTGAATTCACAACTGACTCTTCAGATGATGATGAATCCTCAGGAATGAGTTGTCATACAGGAACCTGGTTTAGAAAAGAACTGGCACATTTGATCAAGGGTGATGTTGAAGGTACTGATGAGAAGGTAATAACGGTGACAAGTTCGGATAATCCTGCTAAAGTTGACGGCAAAGAAGGTTACGATGCTGATTATTCAGACAATACAAGTTCAGAGTCAGAATCAGAATCAGATACAGATTCGCAGGACGGTAGAAAAGATTATGCGTTTATGGCTAACACATCCAACAATGATAAGGTATGTAATGATTCAGATTCTTTATGTTTAAAATGCACTGACCTTGAACAGTAAATAGCTAGACTTGAATGTGTAGTCTCTAAGCTTAATGAGATACCTGCTACCTGTGAAACTTGTCCGAAACTTAGACTTGAACTTAAGAACTTGAGTCTAGAAAACCAGACAAATAGAAAGAACTATGATGATGCTCTCTATTACCTGAATAAGCAGAAAGAGTATGTTGATGTCATTAAGTCTTTAGAAAATCAGGTAGGTCATTTAAAATCAACTATTGTAGATGATGAGAAAGTGATTCACCTGTATTTGAGCCAGATAGAAGCACTTAAGGCAGAAAAAGATTTATACAAGTTAAAATATGAGTCAGAGAAGGCTAGGATTGATAATTGGCAGAGAATGTCATACGTGACACAAACCTTGAAACATCCCAAAAACTAAGGGATAGGCTACAATCAAGTTGCCCCACCGCTTTTAGGAGAGTTTATCAATAAACCTGTTGAGAAGAATAGGGATCCAGTTGTAGAACCAAAGTATGGTAAGCCTGAGAAAAATTCTGTAGAGAGTAAAAGTGAGACTGGTGAGGGTAAGAATCCATTAGTTGTTGTTTATGAGACGGAGTCTGATACTGATGTCGACACTGAAAAGGACGGGAAACCCTTTGTAGTTGTGACTAAACCCATTACAATTTTGAAGAATCCAAATAATGAGGCAAATAGGAGTGAAAGTCAGAAGACTGGGAAAAGGAGTGTTAGTAAGCCAAAACAACCTAGGAGGAAAAACACTCAGCACACCCCTGTTATGTTTGTTAAGGATAATAGTGCTGTGAATTCTCAGGTTGTTGATCCCAAAGCTGAACTTCCACCAAAAGGTGAGGGTTCAAATTCAGGAAGGGTGACGAAATATGTTCCGCCTAATCGTCGACAGACTGTTAAACAGCAAGTCACGTCACCCCCTCCAGCTAGACAATAGAATACACTTCCGAGGAAACAGTTTTCACCTTCTAGGCGTCAATTGTTTAATGCTAATGATTTTGATAATGTTCATTATTTTAATTGTGGGATGTTGGGACACAGGGCTATAAATTGTAAACCCATTCGACAGACACCACACAGGAAGATTGATCTTAGCCCTAAACGTACTTTCAATAGAAGATCATCCTCACCTGTGTTTAAATCTACTTCTGTGAAATCAACTGAAACTAAAGTTTTTCAAACAAATGACTATTACAGGAAACCTTTACCAAAAAATACTGTTTGGAAACGTAAGTCAGAAGTGAAAGGTGTCCAAAATTCTGAAGGTCCTTCCGGATCTAAGGGACAATGGGTGGAATTGCCAGTGGTTGGCGTTGATGGAAAACCCACTGCCATTCGGGCATGGGTGGCCCTTTCTAACTAATCTCCTTATGTTTATGTGCAGGTCGCCTACAATCCTCGTTGCAGTACATGGATTGTTGATAGTGGGGCATCCAGGCACATGACATGGAACTTGTCCTTACTTTCTAATGTGCAAACAGTGGATGGACGACCAGTTTCTTTTGCAGGTAGTGAAGGAGGTTTTATTACTGCGCAGGGTGTGATTTCAAATGAGAATGTCAGCTTTGATAAGGTCAATTTTGTGGAGCAAATGTTGAACAATTTGCTTTCAGTTTCACAGGTTGCTGACAAAAAGTATACGGTTGCTTTTGATGACAAATTGTGTTATATCTTGAGAAAAGATTTCGTGATTCCGGAAGACATGATTTTGATGACTGCTCCAAGGTGTAAGGATCTATATATCCTTGATATGAGAAAGGCTCATGTTAAAGCAGCTACAGGCCATCAGGCTTTTGTTTCCAAAGCTACTGAGCATGAGTCTAATACTTGGCACAAGCGTATGGGTCATCTGAGTCTAAGAAAGATGAATAATCTAGTTCATAATGGACTAGTTGATGGTGTCAATCTTAAGAGTTTTCATATTCCAGAAGGATGTCTTCCGTGTAAGAAAGGAAAACAGACAAGAAAACCTCATGCTTCCAAGAAGCATCATTCTGTTAATGTTCCTTTGGATTTATTTATAACAACCCGGAAATTTCTGACAAAATTTAAACCTAACTTTTATGAAATACCAACGATTCATGAACAATTATTTGTAAATAATTACACAATTATTTGATATACTAATATTATTATTATTAATATTCTTTTAACAATATATCAATAATTAATATCATTATAATTAATTATAATTAAACTTATCATTTTGTTATCATTTTATCTTTTTAACATCATTATTATTATTTGTTATTATTAGTATTATTATTATTATTATTTGTAATTATCATTATCAGTGTTAACATTAATATTATTCATTCATAAGTATTATTATAAAATATCATTTATTATAAATGATATTATTATTATTATTAACATAATTATTAACAAATATCATTATTCTTTTTATTTATATTATTGTTGTATTAAAAGTATTATTATTATTATAATTATTATTATTAATACAATTATTATTATTATTAATATAATTATTATTATAATTATTATTAATATTAATAAAAAAATTACAGATAACAAAATTAGGTATTATATGCTTTTTAAATTTTTATGAAATCATGATCTGCTTTTGATCTGTATTATAACACTATCTGTTTTACTTTTTTTTTTTTTCTCCTTCCAGATCGTGATCCATAACTGCATTACATTTTTTTTATTTATCTGCTTTATTCTTTTGTGAACGTGATGTATTTTTATATATTGCTACTGTTTTTGTTTTGTCCCAATCGATCACCATTTCTATAAAACTAATGATTATTATCACATTCGTATCCCCAACTGCAAATTCATTAATCAAAACAAAAGCATTTTTTTCTGTACGATACCTCTGTTCTTGGTGCTTTTTGTCAAAAATTCAAAAACGAATCCCATTTAAAAATCTATAAATGTCATCTTGTTATAGTTCCTTAACTCAAACTACCTGCAAAAGCTCAGATTCCAATTCCTAATATCGAGTTAGAATTTCTGAGTCAAAGTCTTTGATATAAAAAGTCAAACATTTTTCTTTGATCAAATTCGAGTTATCTGATATGTTTTAGAATCAATTAAGGGTTCAGAAAGATTATAATGAAGTTTTTGAATATAATTCATGTTATAATCATAAGCTAAAAACACCTTTAATTCGAAAAATAGATATATAGATTTAGGTGAAGTATTTAATCAGAAAAACAGCACATTGTGCGATGGTTAAGGTGTTTTTGTGCGAGCGAGAGGTCTGGGGTTCGATCCCGGCTAGGGGCATTTTTTTTTAGAAAAGAATATAAAGGTAGTTCTCATTTATTATTATTATTCTTATTATTATTCTTATTATTATTTTCTTTATTATTATTATTATAATTATTATTATTATTACTAATGTTATTATTATTGTTATTATAATTATTGTTACTAGTATGATTATTATTAAAAGTATTATTAGTATTACTAGTATTCTTAATTATTATTAATTATCATTATTTTTAAATAATAGTATTATCATTATTATTACTATTATTATTAGCAAAATATTAATTATCATTTTCATTACTAACAAAATAACTAGTGATATTATCAAAATTATTATTTTCAACATCATTATTAAATCTAATTAATAGTATTATCATCATTATTTTTAGTATCATCATTATTATATTACCATTATCATTATGAATATTATTATTATTACAAAATAATACAACTCTTTATTCATTATCATTATTAAAAATATCATTTTTGCTAAAACTATCATCTTTACTTTATAATTATTAGTAAAACTATCATTTGTATTAAAATTATTATTATTACCATTATTATTATAATTATTAGTAAATCATTATTATTGAAACTATTATTTTTACAAATAAATATTCTATACATTGAATACACTTATTTCATACACTACAATTATATTTCATATAATTATATATCAAACATATTAACATTTTATATAAATATTCATATATAATAAATTAGGTATTTTAATATAATACTAATCAAACATATATATATATATATATATATATATATATATATATATATATATATATATATATATATATATATATATATATATATATATATTAATATAACTACAGAAATATATAACAATTGAAATAACATATATAAACTTATTCGATTACGAGTATATGTGTTAATATATATACTTGATATAGGTTCATGAATCCCGAGGACAACTCTGCACTTGTTCAGTGCCATCATACTCGTAATTACTACGAAATATCATACAGTATCGTGAGTTTTCATAGCTCCCCTTTTATATATATTTTTGGGCTGAGAATACATGCGCAACTTTTATAACTGTTTTACGTTAGACACAAGTACTCAAACTTTTATGCTATATACATACTTTGTCATGCTAAATCCCTGCCGTAATATCGTTAATTGCTGAGGTATAAGATGCAAGCTTAGTTATTGTGAGTAGCGCTACTGAGAGTGACGTCTCTAGTCAGTTGACCGTTGGTCTTTAGCTACATAATAATGATTCAACGGCATGAATAACAAGTGTCACGGGGTAACTTTGTTTAGTCACGATATTACAAACATCAACTCTTTCGATTGATATATTTGATATTAATCAACTTTAAACTGAAATCTTGTGGTCTAACACTATTATTGAAATCATTATTTATGATAAACCTATGAACTCACCAACCTTTTGGTTGACACTCTTTAGCATGTTTATTCTCAGGTCCTACATAATGCTTCCGTTGTGTAATTGCTAATTGAAAGAAACATTTCAACGAGTCATTCATGGATAATTTGAAGGACTTGCATTTGCTAATTTGATGATGATTGCTTGCTATGCTTGGAGTCTTCATTACATATCATATCAATTAAAGACATTTAATGCGTTGTTCATTAAATACAATGTAATCTATTTATCTTCCGCTGCAAAACTCAATAAAACGTCTCATATAGAGTCATTCTCGTTTATACAACTGTGATTTGATATAATTAGTAACAAATACCCCAGGCCCTATTTGGGGGTGTGACAGATTGGTATCAGAGCAGTGTTGTTGTAGAGAATCAGGATTGCATTTTATGTGTGCCTTATACAATTAGGTACCTTAGCAACGTAGGACTACAACTTTTCTTGACCGTAGTGCCTTTAATTGTTAAATGCTACACTATACTTTAAAAACTTTACTTATCTTAGAATGCCAAGCCAATCTAAGAACTCTGGTCACTTTCCTAAGTACTATCAACTTCCACCACCACATTTAAATGCGACAGCAAAATTTTTGAAATTCTCTACATTCATTTGTCATCTATCATGGTTTTGTGTATTACATATGTATTACATGAAATATTATCCATAAATGTTGAAACTCCTATATTTGTTATTACTCATACTCAAACGTATATAACCTTCCTGTTATATCACGTACCTATATGCCTTATGCATTTATGCATCAGTTTGCGAACCAGAAAATGTCATTAAGTTATCGAGAATCTCAATGACATTATAATGTCATCACTATTCATATTCATTACTTTTAAATCTTTGATTTCTCGTTATTTTTTATCATTGAACTTTCTTGACGGATGGCGTCTACGAAACTCTAGAATGGAAGGGTTTGGATTACCGATTTAAAGGATCCTATAGCTCAAGCCCCTAGACCTAAATATGCCATTACGAATTGAAAGTCTTTAAATCGAAAGATTATCAGATTACATACTTATCATTTTATGATCTCGACACGTCATACTGCCATTATTGGAGTATAGACACATCATATCTTATTATATCTTATCATATCTATCTCAATAGACTCTGTCTAACACTTTTCCGAAATTTCCTCCGTAAATTACGGAAATCTTTTTGCTATATATACTATTCAAGGAGACGAATATATCATTCAATATTCAACACCGATATCATATCCAACCCTAATTCCAATCACATAATATAGATTACTCACTTAATTCCTCGAGCTCCAATGGCAGCGTAACAGGAACAAACGAACCAACCAGTCATCATCTATTCTGGATGAATTGAGGGTGGGTTCGTAGTCGACTTAATCAATGAAGAAGTGAAGAAGGTGATCCTTTTCACCCACCAAATTGTCCTATTGGCGAAGAACCTGAAGCACTTACTGGCGAACCCGTTCGGAACACCATTTTCACCCTCATTTCCAGGATATCCCGTCACAAATATATAATATCTAGAATTCTAGATCTTATTCATCCGCTTGTCCGAACCGCCAATCATCCCGGAATAATAAAAGAAGTCAACGAGCTCCGCGCTCGAGTAGTGGCTTTAGAAAATATGATGCAAAACCTACGAGCACCAGCAGCATAACCAGCACCACCAGTACCATCAGCATCACCACCAACAGCATCAGCTTCACCATGACAACATCCGCATCCCACGCCTCAACATCACACTCAGTACCTCAGATATCAACATCATACGCCCCATAGATACCAAGAAATATTAGTAATAATGAGTTAAGATGTATTGACTCATTCTTCCTAAAGAATTATATATGTATACTTTATATATATGGATTGGAACAATAATAAATCTTTTTGTACTATGCTTTTACGTGTGAATCTTAACTAGTATGTACTACTCGGTTAATTCATATCACAATATGCTATGATGTACATCCTTTGTTAATGACTTAACAATCATTAATCACTGCTTCAGCACAATAAACTCCATTTCATAATAAACCAAGTGTATTATTCAAATACATGTTTGGTTTTACACTTTCATTTTCGACATACTCGAAACATTCTAGAAAACATCATTAGTGCCTTGCGAATTTCACAAGGATTTCACGAGCACCAACATCATATACCAAGGTATATCAATAACAATGAACGATGAAGTATTGATTCATAACTTCATTAGCGAAATATTTCGCGACAATTATGAAATCTCTAAGGTTTTGGAGATTATTTATTCTCGTTTCAACCGTAAATTAAATGAGTTTAAACCCATTAAATCTATATTGTATCTGAAGAATACATATATGAACGCATATCTTCTCTTTTGTACAAACTGTTAATTGTGAAAATATTTTAACGGGTAGGTAAAACCCGAGAAATATTTATATTAATACACTGTACATTCTTCAATTTCGATTCATAAATCATTAACTATACTGACTATCTTTACAGCGATACACAATCATTTTCATACAAATTCAATTACATATTCTGATTTTGACATATCAGAATTCAAGTAAAGCTTTAGCAGATGTTATATTCATTTGTATTCCGTGATGAAATATCACATCAAACCACCGAACTTACCATTTCTTACTTTTGAAAATCACAACATTTCTTCGTCAACTGTTAGATCCATTGATGGATACATCTTACGCTTAAACACTTCAAATTCAAAATTCTTGAAAATATCCTTTGTATCTTGACGATCACAATCAGCGTTTAGCCATCTAAAAATGAAATTTCTTGAAACCATCTTGGATTGATAACCGATGATTCAAATATGGCTGCATTAAATGCAGAGGAAACAGCAAAATTGTAGATGGTCTTAACGGCCAAAAGTTTGATAATAAAGAATGGTACGTTGGAAAAGCTCAAAAGAAAATTTGGAACTGAAAAATGGATTGAGCTAACCATGGAGGAGACCAAGGACAAATACAAGGACCAAACCCTATATTCAAAGAATCCAGGTAATTCTGGATCCGATGAAATCTTTAGAGAATATCTTGCTCCGAAGTCATGTTAAAAAGCTTGCGAAAAATTTTTCTTCATCAACCTTCGAACTTAGAAATTCCAAAATATCATTATAAATATCCTCTATATTTATGAAGATATCTTCATAACGATTCTTGTCCGCAATTAATTATCTCTTTGCGATATCTTTATTACATCATAAAGGAAACTGTTTTAGTTTCTATATTCTGTAAAATTCAAGATTAAATTATAAATGTTTTGAAGAACTGTTGGGAATTGAAGCATGAGTTAGTATATAATATAATGACGTCAGGCCAACGTGATTATATTACAGTAAGTCATGCTAAGTTTTTAATGGAAAATGATGATTCATAGATTTTATAATCATCATTTGCCATGTTACACGACTCTTACATTCTATTTAACCTCTAAACATATCAAGAAAATATTTTTCTTGATGATTCGGTCTTTTCCGTATATTCTGGTAATTTGACAAATCAAATCGTGCTATTACCTTTCCTTTCTACTTTGTATATTATGATCATTCGAAACTTCATACCTACAAATTCTGGACCATTACTTGCTTAACTTAGAGACGAGAAGAGAATAAAAAGGCAAAGAGCCCCGACATATAAGGGAAAATACAAAGCCCGATAATGACACCGAAATTACAAACCGTGTATATCGATACGTATTGCAACGTAAAGACACGGGAGAATTAAAAACATTATAACCCCAAGGGAATAGTAGAAGAAAATAAATTCCTCTGGTGGTAAATGAAAAAGAAGAAAGACTGTATATATGGTTAATATAATAACAAGGATCAATACGGGATGGAGCATATTAACAAATCTTTTAAAAGTATGAATTGAGGAAGAAATTATAGAAGTGGTGAAGATAATGAAATGAAAGAAGCTAATTTATAGCAAAATTCTAGACACAGCAATCGAGGCAATTCACCGCATTTAAGTAAAGAAAATCCTAATTTCCTTAATTATCGGAGAATCAAATCTTATAAATATTTCGAAGATTTCTTTAAATCCCTTGAAATTCGAAAAACAACTATAACTATGTCAAAAGTTAAAGCAAACATATATTTCCTCATTTCAATCTTTTGTGATAGCTTCGCTTATACTCTTCCTACAATCAAATCGTTTTATTCATATTACTCAACGATGATAAAAGTCTATTTTTAGCTCATATTCATCATTAAAATATTCTTGTTGTAAACAATGACGATCTCTATCAAATTTCGTGACTATACGAACTCCTCTCTGTTTTGTCCGCCCTAATATTGTGGCATAAACGCTCAAGATTTTAAATGAACTCAATACTATTCATAACACATTTCATGTGTTCAGTTTACTGAAATACTTGTATAGCACCATCATCCCTTCTGAGGATAACCTAGTCAAATGACACTCTTGTTAATCTTTAGATAACCACCGCATTATCGATAAAATGCACTTCATCGAAGAACCTGTAGAATTTATGGATCGTAAGATTTAAACTCTTGAAAAAGAACAATATTCTATCCGTTGGAATTAACGAAAGGCCCCGAGCATACCTGGGAACGTGAAGACCAATTAAAACGGAAATTTCCTCGTCTATGTACGAACAACGCCGATTGATGGCAACAACTAAATTTCGGGACGAAATTTCTTTTAACGGGTAGGTACTATAACAACCCGAAAATTTTCGATAAAATTTAAACCTAACTTTTATGAAATATCAACGATTCACGAACAATTATTTGTAAATAATTACACAATTATTTGATATATTAATATTATTATTATTAATATCCTTTTAACAATATATCAATAATTAATATCATTATAATTAATTATAATTAAACTTATCATTTTGTTATCATTTTATCTTTTTAACATCATTATTATTATTTGTTATTATTATTATTGTTATTATTATTATTTGTAATTATCATCATCAGTGTTAACATTAATATTATTCATTCATAAGTATTATTATAAAATATCATTTATTATAAATGATATTATTATTATTATTAACATAATTATTAACAAATATCATTATTCTTGTTATTTATATTATTTTTGTATTAAAAGTATTATTATTATTATAATTATTATTATTAATACAATTATTATTATTATTAATATAATTATTATTAATATTAATAAAAAAATTACAGATAACAAAATTAGGTATTATCTGCTTTTTAAATTTTTATGAAATCGTGATCTGCTTTTGATCTGTATTATAACACTATCTGTTTTACTTTTATTTTTTTTATTTTTCTCCTTCCAGATCGTGATCCATAACTGCATTTCATTTTTTTTATTTATCTGCTTTATTCTTTTGTGAACGTGATGTATTTTTATATATTGCTACTGATTTTTATTTTGTCCCAATCGATCACCATTTCTATAAAACTAATGATTATTATCACATTCTGAAGCATCCCGTTCATATCCATTGTAAACGTCACGTACTTATTGGTGTCATTGCGAGGTATTGACCTCTATATGTGACATTTTTCAAAATCTGCATACGTTTTTATGATACAAACCATAACCTTTATTATAACCAAAGGCTTAAACAACATAATAATGATTATCGTTTTGTGATAATCTTAGTCTTACAAACTTTACATTTGATAATAACAATATGATTTCCAACATATTTCACATTACAAATCTTCCGATATGCAGTTTTATTTTTGACTCAAATATGCATACTCCAAATCTTGCTTAAATTCGGCATAATGCAGCGGAAGCTTTTATTTATCACCTGAGAATAAACATGCTTAAAACGTTAACATAAAGTTGGTGAGATATAGGTTTAATGCTAGCAGCGTTATAAATATAGACCACAAGATTTCATATACACAAACGTTTTAATAAAAATATTCTAAGTGGTTGAGCACTTGATAACCATACTTAACATTTAATCAATGTCGCATATTCCCTTTATTATGAAATTTCACTACACTGTACCAAGTATAGTTACCGAAACGAAGTACTGTGCAACCGTTAAATACTGGTCGTCCAGTCCGGTTGGGGTTGTCAGGCCCGATATATCTATCAATAGGATTCGTGTTTACAATACCGCATGTAAATAGTAGTTACCAAGCTACAGGGAAGTATGCCAGTGGTACAACTCAACGTAGAATATATTTTTAATTACTTGTGTCCATAACGTAAATCATAAAATGCATGTATTCTCATCCCGAGATATTTAGAGTTTAAAAATGGGACTATATACTCACTTTTACCTTGAAGATATATAACCCGACCTGGTCTCCGATAGATATCACGAACCTAACCATATATAATATATCAACATATTATCTTTTCAAATAATCGTTACATGTATACTTATAATACTTTTAATATCCAATAGTCCGTAGTTAGCAGTCCAATGTTAGTGGTCCACAATTAGTTGTTCAATAAAATAAATAAAGACCCCATCGTATTCGTATTGATCGGAATTAATCTCGACCCATGGTACTGTATTGTCAAATGACGTATTGTGTACATGGTGTCTTATGATTTAAAATCGTGACCCAAAGTACCGTATTGTCAAATGACGTATTGTGTACAATCATGAGGTCTTATAATTAATCTTCTCGTGTTGTTTACGGGTGGTCCTGAAATATATAAAATCAAATCATAAGTAAATATATATAAAATATCATATTAATTAGCAAAGATATAATTAGTTTAGTTTTACTCCAAATAATTTCGTAGCTAAACTAGCTTCGGATACCCAATTTTGTTTTAGCCATAGTTTCTTCGATACAACTCCGTTTTTGTTGGTTCAACTTGCCACTTCCTTGGATCGAGCCATTATTTATGAATATGAACTGTAAATACCTTGGTTTGCATTCAAAATCACAGGTTATAGGTCGAACTTGGGTGAATCTTATGAAAGTGGTCATTTCTGTCATAAAAACAACATCTAGATGATCATTTTTATAAAAATACTTACACTTTGAGTTATACCATGAGATTTTTATATGTTAACATATTCATAAGAAATATCATTTTTCCAGAATATAAACTTCCAATTCAAAGTTTAAGATGGTTTTTAATTATCCAACCCGAAACAGCCCCCGGTTGCACTCCGAAGACGTAGATTCAGTTTTAAGGTGTTCTTTGTAAAATCAAGTTGTATCTTGTTAAGTTAGCATATCATTATGATATATTACAGGTCTTGAAGTGTTTTAAAAGTCAAGTTAGATGGATCTATTTAGTTTGCGAACAAGTTTGAAATCATTCAAACTATGTTCTTGTTGTTATATATATTCGTAGTAAGATAGTTATATATGAATTGAACAAGATGATGAACCAAGGTTATACCTCAAGTATGATGAAGAAAGTTACTGAATAAACAAGATATGAACTTGTTCTTGATGACTTGAAAGATTAAGAAGTGAAATCATGAAAAGAAACAAAGGTTGTAAGTAAGTTATATCTTGATTTAAGATAATTAACTTACATGAATTGAATCAAAGTTTAAACATAGTTTTACCTTGATTATGAAGCTAGAAACTTATGAATACCTTGAAGAACACTTGAAGGTTGAAGATAAGAGAGTTTAGAAGATCATCTATCTTGAAAGAAAGTTGATATGAAAGTGTATGTGTGTGTATATATGGCGTGTATATGTATGTATATATATAGATTTTATGTTTTGATTTTTAGCTCATAAGTCTTCCTAGATGTTAACACTTGATCTCACATGTTGTTGACTAATGAAGGCTGCTAAGAGCAGATAATTGAGGTCTAATAATTGGTATTTAACAATAGTGAATACATCTAGAAGCTGCGTATAATACGGTTACATATACCCTAGGTATATGTGTAGAACTCTTGAGAAAACGGAACGAGAATTCAAATATAACTATCTTTTGTGAATATACTTATATTGTTTTATGTATTTAAGCCCTTTAAAAGTGATTAAATACATATTTATACGATACTTGTATAAGCATTATAGGTTATAGGTATATATGTCAAAGAACGTTACGTATAGTTACCGTTTTGAAAACTTAAGTTAGTAGTCTCAAAGTATACTTATAACTCATTGTTATTAGTACACAATGAGATGTTAAACCATCCTTAGATCATGTTAAATATGTATAAATACATATATGTACACAATCGTATAATTATCGTATGTTATATAGTTCGTGATATCATCAATCAAATTGGACGGTCAAACGTTGTGTAAAACTCTTTTTGAAAACACAAGACTCAACAAATTGGATTACTTATCATGTTGGTAATGTTTAATTTATGTAAATATTAATCTTATATGTATAAAATGATCGGAAAAATCCGGGTCGTTACAGTACCTACCTGTTAAATAAATTTTGTCCCGAAATTTTAAAGTTGTACCTATTTTGCGTTCTCGGGAAACAAATGTGGGTACTTTTGTTTCATCTGATCCTCTCATTCCCAAGTAAACTCGAGACCCCTTCGAGCATTCCAACGAACCTTAGCGATTGGTATGTTGCTCTGCTTGAGTTGTTTAACTTCACAGTCCATGATTTTGACTGGTTCTTCTATGAATTGTAGTTTCTCGTCGACTTGGATTTCTTCAAGAGGAATGGTGAGGTCTTCCTTTGCAAGACACTTCTTAAGGTTTGAAACGTGAAACGTATTATGTACTCCGGCGAGTTGTTGTGGTAACTCGAGTCGATAAGCTACCGGTCCAATACGTTCGATGATCTTGAACGGGCCTACATACCTTGGGTTCAGTTTACCCCTTTTGCCAAAACGTATTACACCTTTCCAAGGTGACACCTTTATCATAACCATGTCACCGATCTGAAACACTAATGGTTTCCTTCGGACATCGGCGTAGCTCTTTTGGCGATTACGGGCTGTTTTCAATCTCTCCTTGATTTGTACTATCTTCTCAGTAGTTTCGTGTATGATCTCGGGACCAGTTAATCGCCGATCTCCTACTTCATTCCAACAGATAGGGGATCTACTCTTCCTTCCATATAGTGCTTCGAATGGTGCAGCTTTAATGCTAGCATAATAACTATTATTATACGAGAATTCTGCTAATGGTAGATATTTATCCCATCCGTTTCCAAAATCGATCACATATGCCCTGAGCATGTCTTCAAGAGTCTGAATTGTTCTTTCACTCTGCCCGTCAGTTTGCGGATGATATACAGTGCTCATATCCAAACGAGTTCTCAGGGCCTCCTGTAGTGATTGCCAGAACTTTGATGTAAATCTACTATCACGATCGGATATAATGGAAATAGGTATTCCATGCCTTGAAACAATTTCCTTTATGTATAATCGTAATAGTTTCTCCATTCTATCCATTTCTTTTATAGGAAAGAAATGTGCAGATTTGGCGAGACGATCAACTATTACCCAAATGGTATCATAACCCCATGCAGTCTTGGGTAACTTCGTGATAAAATCCATGATAATACCTTCCCACTTCCATTCTGGGATTTCTGGTTGTTGAAGCAACCCTGACGGCTTCTGGTGTTCTGCTTTGACTTTGGAACAAGTTAAACATTCCCCGACATATGTTACAACGTCTGTCTTTAAATTAGGCCATCAATAATGCGCCTTAAGATCTTGATACATCTTTCCAACTCCAGGATGTATCGAGTATCTTGTTTTATGTGCCTCGTTCAATATCAACTTCCTTAATCCACCCAACTTTGGTACCCAAATACATTTTGCAAAATATCAAATTCCATCTTCCCGTATAACGAGTTGCTTCTCATACTTCTTCATTATTTCATTTCCTATGTTTTCTTTAGTAAAAGCTTCTCGTTGAGCCTCTTTGATTTGTGAGTTGAGATTCATGCAAATTTTTATGTTCATCGCTCGTACTCGAATTGGCTCTCGTTCCTTTCTGCTTAGAGCGTCGGCCACTACATTTGCTTTCCCGGGAGGATAGCGAATCTCACAATCATAGTCGTTTATCAGCTCGACCCACCTATGTTGCCTCATGTTTAGCTGTTTTTGATCGAAAATATGTTGAAGGCTTTTATGATCGGTAAACACAGTGCATTTAACCCCATATAAGTAGTGTCTCCATATCATCAATGCAAACACTACTGCTCCCAGTTCTAGATCATGCGTCGTATAATTTCGCTCGTGAATCTTCAATTATCGGGATGCGTACGCAATAACTTTCTTTCGTTGCATAAGGACACAACCAAAACCTTGTCGCGAAGCGTCACAATATATCTCAAAATCATCGTTCCCTTCAGGTAACGATAAAATAGGCGCTGTAGTCAACTTCTTCTTCCGTAATTGAAATGCACTCTCCTGCTCAGAGGTCCATTCCTACTTCTTCTCTTTTTGCGTTAACGCTGTCAATGGTTTAGCTATTCGGGAAAAATCTTAAATAAACCTTCTATAATAACCGGCTAAGCCCAAAAATTGACGTATTTGTGTTGGTGTCTTAGGAGTCTCCCATTTTTCAATGGCCTCAATTTTAGCTGGATCAACCTGAATTCCTTTGCTACTAACAACGTGACCAAGAAATTGCACCTCTTTCAACCAAAACGCACACTTAGAAAATTAGGCGTATAACTGTTCTTTTCTTAACAATTCTAATACCAACCTTAAATGCTGCTCATGCTCTTGCTCATTTTTGGAATATATGAGAATATCGTCAATGAAAACGATAACAAACTTATCTAAATACGGACTACAAACTCGATTCATGAGGTCCATGAATACAGCTGGCGCATTCGTTAATCCAAACGGTATGACCAAAAATTCGTAATGACCGTAGCGTGTCCGGAAAGCAGTTTTTGGAATATCTCCTTCTTTGACGCGTAGTTGATGATAGCCCGATCTTAGGTCGATTTTCGAGTAAACACATGATCCTTGCAGTTGATCAAATAAGTCGTCAATTCTTGGTAGTGGATACCGATTCTTGATAGTTAACTTATTTAATTCATGGTAATCTATACACATTCGGAAGGATCCATCTTTCTTCTTGACGAATAAAATCGAAGCTCCCCACGGTGAAGTGCTCGGTCGAATGAAACCACGGTCCAGTAATTCTTGTAACTAGCTTTGTAACTCTTTCATCTCAAATGGTGCAAGTCTATATGGAGCACGAGCCACTGGTGCAGCTCCTGGTACTAGATCTATTTGAAATTCTACAGATCTAAATGGAGATAATCCCGGCAACTCTTCCGGAAAGACTTCAGGAAAATCTCTTGCCACAGGTACGTCGTTGATGCACTTCTCTTTTTCTTTCGTTTCGACTTTATTAACATGTGCTAGGATAGTATAGCACCCTTTCTTCAAGCACTTTTGAGCTTTCAAACAGCTAATGAGTTTTAACTTTGAGTTACCCTTCTCTCCATAAATCATTACTGGCATTTTATCCTTACGAGGAATGCGAATTGCCTTCTTGGCACACACAACTTCAGCTCCTATTTTGGACATCCAGTCCATGCTGACTATTACGTCAAAACTTCCTAATTCTACGGGTATCAAATCAATTTTAAACGTGTCTCCGGCTAAATTTATTTTACAATCACGTCAAATTTTATCGGCTTTAATTAGTTTACCATTAGCGAACTCAATCATGTACTTAGCATCTAGAGGTAATGATGAACACTTCAATTTAGCATAAAAGTCTCTACACACGTAACTTCTATCGACACCAGTATCAAATATAATAGATGCTGATAAGTTATTAATGGTAAACGTACCCGTAACAAGCTCCGGGTCTTCACACGCCTCTCTTGCATTAATAATAAATGCTCTTCCACATGCAGGTCCGTTATTCTTCTCTGGATTCGGGCACTGGCTCTTAATGTGACCCTGTTTCCCACATCCATAACAAGTAACAGTGGCCAGGGCAGTTCTATTTGCATTGGTGGTAGGAGTCTTGGTGCCATTTGTATTTGTAACGGGAATCCTACAATCTTCAGCAAGATGACCCCTTCGATTACAATTGTTGCACACCACATTACAATAACCAGAGTGATGTTTATGGCATCTGTTACATAAAGGATTTCGTCCTTTATAAGCTTGAACCACTACCCGCACCTTGCGTGGTTTCTTGTTTCTTAAGAGATTGATGTTGATGACCTCGATCACAGTTTCCATCCCACTTTCTTTTATTATCCGATACCTTGGCATCGATATTTGTTGTGTTCTTATCCAGGATGATCTGATCCATTAGCTCATTTGCCATGGTGATAACTTCATGAATTGTCTTGGGTTTGGATGCTGTAACATTTGCCTTGACCTTTTTAGGCAAGCCATCTTTGTACAATTCAATCTTCCGTTTTTCGGTTGGTACCAATTCGGGATATAGCAAAGCTAATTCCATGAATCGCTGATTGTAGTTGGTGAGTTCAGTACCAACAACTTTCAGGCTTCGTAATTCAGCTTCCAACTTCCTAACCTCGTTCCTTGGACAATACTCGTTGATTAGCATTGTTTTGAATTCTTCTCGCGGAGTATCATAAGCTACATCTCCTCCTACGGCCTTCACATAGTTTTTCCACCACGTGAGTGTACTATCTTGTAAGGTGCACGATGCATACTTGGTCATGTCCTTCTCAATACAACCACTGATTTTAAACACAGACTCAATCTTTTCCATCCACCTGGTTAAACCGATCGGTCCTTCTGTTCCACTGAATGATGAGGGCTTGAAACCTTGAAAAGTTTTGTCGGTGCATCCCACACGAGGATTTGGGTTAACTGTAGCAGCTCTTGCAGCCTCGACCCATAACATTCTGTCGTTCACTCGTTGATTGATGAGTTCCTCGATTTCTTGTTCCGTCATTCGGTTCAATCGTGCCATATTCTTCAATAAGAATGAAAAAAAATAATTATTCACATAGAATATTATAGATGTAGTGTGTATTTACAATACATCGTAGCTTATTAATAATATGAACCAGTTATTATTATAAAAGCCTTTTCTTCCTATTAGCGTTTTATAATTATATCTAGGGTAGTACCTACCGTTAAAGTTCATGCTTAATAGCTTAGTTAGGAAATTAATTACTACCATCCAAATAATACTCCACCATGGAAAATTATTGCATTTCACACTTCACTATTTTACATATGCTTATCTTACATCAAACATTAAGCAAACCACACTAGTAGTATTATACAAAACGTTATATGATCTCATGGTTTAAAACAACAGCGCATCATTTAAACCAAAACGTTTGTGTTCAAAAAAATCACTTAACGCTTATCCTGGCTGTCTCCCTGCGTTTTGGCTGAGGGGCCGAAGAACTGAATGCCGGGATAGAACTAATAGGAATAGCGGGAATAGGGGTGGTAGTATTTGGTGAAGTTGGTGCCACAACATCCTCACTAAACTCGGGATTTGGATTTTCCAATTCAGTAGCCTTTCGTTTCTTTCCTCGTTCGAACTTGTATTTCGTAATTTCCTGTATTTCTTCCTCCTCAGGATCACTTTCCGGTTCCTCTTCAATTGGTTCATTCGGAAATTGTGAGTCTTCCCCAAAGGTGTCGTTTTCATCGTCGGATAGGTTAATGACTGGAACACTATCTGGGATTCTGGTTCGGAGTCGCTGAATGTGATAACAAATTTTGAACCATACATCTATCACACAACAACTAGCACGTTAGTACCACATAATATTTACATATTAATTTTTAACCAACAATGATAAGCAATAATTTTTGAAATCAGTCACGGTCAAAGTCCAGACTCACTAATGCATCAAAAACTAGTTTAGACACGTTTTATGCAAAAAATATGGTTCGCTAAGACCACCGCTCTGATATCAACTGAAGCGTCCCGTTCATATCGATTGTAAACATCACGTACTTATTGGTGTCATTGCGAGGTATTGACCTCTATATGTGACATTTTTCAAAATCTGCATACGTTTTTATGATACAAACCATAACCTTTATTATAACCAAAGGCTTAAACAACATAATAATGATTATCATTTAGCGATAATCTTAGTCTTACAAACTTTACATTTGATAATAACAATATGATTTCCAACATATTTCACATTACAAATCTTCCGATATGCAGTTTTATTTTTGACACAAATATGCATACTCCAAATCTTGCTTAAATTCGACATAATGCAGCGGAAGCTTTTATTTATCACCTGAGAATAAAATGCTTAAAACGTCAACATAAAGTTGGTGAGATATAGGTTTAATGCTAGCAGCGTTATAAATATAGACCACAAGATTTCATATACACAAACGTTTTAATAAAAATATTCTAAGTGGTTGAGCACTTGATAACCATACTTAACATTTAATCAATGTCGCATATTCCCTTTATTATGAAATTTCACTACACTATACCAAGTATAGTTACCGAAACGAAGTACTGTGCAACCGTTGAATACTGGTCGTCCAGTCCGGTTGGGGTTGTCAAGCCCGATAGATCTATCAACAGGATTCGCGTTTACAATACCGCATGTAAATAGTAGTTACCAAGCTACAGGGAAGTATGCCAGTGGTACAACTCAACGTAGAATATATTTTTAATTACTTGTGTCCATAACGTAAATCATAAAATGCATGTATTCTCATCCCGAGATATTTAGAGTTTAAAAATGGGACTATATACTCACTTTTGCCTTGAAGATATATAACTCGACCTGGTCTCCGATAGATATCACGAACCTAACCATATATAATATATCAACATATTCTCTTTTCAAATAATCGTTACATGTATACTTTTAATATCCAATAGTCCGTAGTTAGCAGTCCGATGTTAGTGGTCCACAATTAGTTGTTCAATAAAATAAATAAATACCCCATCGTATTCGTATTGATCGGAATTAATCTCGACCCATGGTACCGTATTGTCAAATGACGTATTGTGTACATGGTGTCTTATGATTTAAAATCGTGACCCAAAGTACCGTATTGTCAAATGACGTATTGTGTACAATCATGAGGTCTTATAATTAATCTTCTCGTGTTGTTTACGGGTGGTCCTGAAATATATAAAATCAAATCATAAGTAAATATATATAAAATATCATATTAATTAGCAAAGATATGATTAGTTTAGTTTTACTCCAAATAATTTCGTAGCTAAACTAGCTTCGGATACCCAATTTTGTTTTAGCCATAGTTTCTTCGATACAACTCCGTTTTTGTTGGTTCAACTTGCCACTTCCTTGGATCGAGCAATTATTTATGAATATGAACTGTAAATACCTTGGTTTGCATTCGAACTCATAGGTTATAGGTCGAACTTGGGTGAATCTTATGGAAGTGGTCATTTCCGTCATAAAAACAACATCTAGATGATCATTTTTATAAAAATATTTACACTTTGAGTTATACCATGAGATTTTTATATGTTAACATATTCATAAGAAATATCATTTTTTCAGAATATAAACTTCCAATTCAAAGTTTAAGATCATTTTTAATTATCCAACCCGAAACAGCCCCCGGTTGCACTCCGACGACGTAGATTCAGTTTTAAGGTGTTCTCTGTAAAATCAAGTTGTATCTTGTTAAGTTAGCATATCATTATGATATATTATAGGTCTTGAAGTGTTTTAAAAGTCAAGTTAGATGGATCTATTTAGTTTGCGAACAAGTTTGAAATCATTCAAACTATGTTCTTGTTGTTATATATATTCGTAGTAAGATAGTTATATATGAATTGAACAAGATGATGAACCAAGGTTATACCTCAAGTATGATGAAGAAAGTTACTGAATAAACAAGATATGAACTTGTTCTTGATGACTTGAAAGATTAAGAAGTGAAATCATGAAAAGAAACAAAGGTTGTAAGTAAGTTATATCTTGATTTAAGATAATTAACTTACATGAATTGAATCAAAGTTTAAACATAGTTTTACCTTGATTATGAAGCTAGAAACTTATGAAGACCTTGAATAACACTTGAAGGTTGAAGATAAGACAGTTTAGAAGATCATCTATCTTGAAAGAAAGTTGATATGAAAGTGTATGTGTGTGTATATATGGCGTGTATATGTATGTATATATATAGATTTTATGTTTTGATTTTTAGCTCATAAGTCTTCCTAGATGTTAACACTTGATCCCACATGTTGTTGACTAATAACGGCTGCTAAGAGCAGATAATTGAGGTCTAATAATTGGTATTTATCAATAGTGAATACATCTAGAAGCTGCGTATAATACGGTTACATATACCCTAGGTATACGTGTAGAAATCTTGAGGAAACGGAACGAGAATTCAAATATAACTATCTTTTGTGAATATACTTATATTGTTTTATGTATTTAAGCCCTTTCAAAGTGATTAAATACGTATTTATACGATACTTGTATAAGCATTATAGGTTATAGGTATATATGTCAAAGAACGTTACGTATAGTTACCGTTTTGAAAACTTAAGTTAGTAGTCTCAAAGTATACTTATAACTCATTGTTATTAGTACACAATGAGATGTTAAACCATCCTTAGATCATGTTAAATATGTATAAATACATATATGTACACAATCGTATAATTATCGTATGTTATATAGTTCGTGATATCATCAATCAAATTGGACGGTCAAACGTTGTGTAAAACTCTTTTCAAAAACACAAGACTCAACAAATTGGATTACTTATCATGTTGGTAATGTTTAATTTATGTAAATATTAATCTTATATGTATAAAACGATCGAAAAATCCGGGTCGTTACACATTCATATCCCCAACTGCAAATTCATTAATCAAAACAAAAGCATTTTTTTTTTCTGTATGATACCTCTGTTCTTGGTGCTTTTTGTCAAAAATTCAAAAACGAATCCCATTTAAAAATCTATAAATGCCATCTTTTTATAATTCTTTTACTTAAACTACCTGCAAAAGCTCAGATTCCAATTCCTAATATCGAGTTAGAATTTCCGAGTCAAAGTTTTTGATATAAAAAGTCAAACATTTTTCTTTGATCAAATTCGAGTTATCTGATATGTTTTAGGATCAATTAAGGGTTTAGAAAGATTATAATGAAGTTTTTGAATATAATTCATGTTATAATCATAAGCTAAAAACACCTTTAATTCGAAAAATCAATTTTTTTTATTTAAGTCGAGCGACAGCGGGCAGCTTGTTTTAATTTTTTTATTATATTTTTTTTTCTCAATAATCATAAACACTTGTTTAAGTGTTGATATTAAATCCTAAAATGCAATTACTAATGGTTAGAGGGATTTGATCCCTGGTTCGGTCGACTGTTATGATGAAGAGGAGAAAGATGAGAAACAGATAGAGATAATATATATATAGATTTAGGTGAAGTATTTAATCAGAAAAACAGCACATGGTGCGATGGTTAAGGTATTTGTGTGCGAGCGAGAGGTCTCGGGTTCGATCCCGGCTTGGGGCTATTTTTTTTTAGAAAAGAATATAAAGGTAGTTCTCATTTATTATTATTATTCTTATTATTATTAGTATTATTATTATCTTTATTATTATTATTATTATTATTACTAATGTTATTATTATTGTTATTATAATTATTGTTACTAGTATGATTATTATTAAAAGTATTATTAGTATTACTAGTATTCTTAATTATTATTATTAATTATCATTATTATTTTTAAATAATAGTATTATCATTATTATTACTATTATTATTAGCAAAATATTTATTATCATTATCATTACTAACAAAATAACTAGTGACATTATCAAAATTATTATTTTCAACATCATTATTAAATCCAATTAATAGTATTATCATCATTATTTTTAGTATCATCATTATTATATTACCATTATCATTATGAATATTATTATTATTACAAAATAATACAACTCTTTATTCATTATCATTATTAAAAATATCATTTTTGATAAAACTATCATCTTTACTTTATAATTATTAGTAAAACTATCATTTGTATTAAAATTATTATTATTACCATTATTATTATAATTATTAGTAAATCATTATTATCGAAACTATTATTTTTACAAATAAATATTCTGTACATTGAATACACTTATTTCATACACTACAATTATATTTCATACAATTATATATCAAACATATTAACATTTTATATAAATATTCATATATAATAAATTAGGTATTTTAATATAATACTAATCAAACATATATATATATATATATATATATATATATATATATATATATATATATATATATATATATATATTAATATAACTACAGAAATATAACAATTGAAATAACATATATAAACTTATTCGATTACGAGTATATGTGTTAATATATATACTTGATATAGGTTCATGAATCCGCGGACAACTCTGCACTTGTTCAGTGCCATCATACTCGTAATTACTACGAAATATCATACAGTATCGTGAGTTTTCATAGCTCCCTTTATATATATATTTTTGGGCTGAGAATACATGCGAAACTTTTATAACTGTTTTATGTTAGACACAATTACTCAAACTTTTATGCTATATACATGCTTTGTCATGCTAAATCCCTGCCGTAATATCTTTAATTGCTGAGGTATAAGATACAAGCTTAGTTATTGTGAGTAGCGCTACTGAGAGTGACGTCTCTAGTCAGTTGATCATTGGTCTTTGGCTACATAATAATGATTCAACGACATGAATAACAAGTGTCACGGGGTAACTTTGTTTAGTCGCGATATTACAAACAGCAACTCTTTCGATTGATATATTTGGTATTAATCAACTTTAAACTGAAATCTTGTGGTCTAACACTATTATTGAAATCATTATTTATGATAAACCTATGAACTCACCAACCTTTTGGTTGACACTCTTTAGCATGTTTATTCTCAGGTCCTACATAATGCTTTCGCTGTATAATTGCTAATTGAAAGCAACATTTCAACGAGTCATTCATGGATAATTTGAAGGACTTGGATTTGTTAATTTGATGATGATTGCTTGCTATGCTTGGAGTCTTCATTACATATCATATCAATTAAAGACATTTAATGCGTTGTTCATTAAATACAATGTAATCTATTTATCTTCCGCTGCAAAACTCAATAAAACATCTCATATAGAGTCGTTCTCATTTATACAACTGTAATTTGATATAATTAGTCACAAATACCCCAGGCCCTATTTGGGGGTGTGACATTATTGTATATGGATCTTCTTGGTCCAGTTAACTGCAAGACTATCACAGGAGAGTTATACTGCTTGGTAGTTACGGATGAGTATTCTCATTTCTCTTGGGTTGTGATGCTGAAGCAAAAATCAGATACTTTCGAGCACATTAAAGTTTTAATTCTGAAGCTTGAAAGTTTGTATAAGTTGAAGGTTCGAAAGATTCGTACCGACAATGGTACGGAGTTTAAGAATAACAACATGATGCTATTTTGTAATGAAAAGGGGATGCAGCAAAAGTTCAGTCCTGCTTATACACCTCAGTCAAATGGGGTAGCTGAAAGAAAGAATAGGACGTTAATTGAAACCACAAGAACTATGCTAGCTGATGCGTGTTTACCTATTGTTTTCTAGGGAGAAGCGGTGAGCACGGCGTGTTATGTGATGAATAGAGTTTCGGTGGTGAAGAGACACGGAAAGACCTGTTATGAACTGTTACATAAGAGAAAGACTAACATTAAGCATTTTGAACCCTTTAGTGCTCCTTGTACTATTCTAGTACAAGACACTAGAGGGAAATTCAATTCAAAGGTTGTCTCTGGTATCTTCTTGGGTTATGGAAATCCAAATAAGCGAGTGTACAATACTGAATCTAAGTGTGTTGAAGAACGTTTTGAGGTTGATATTCAGCTTAACGCTCCTGCTCATGTTAGTAAAGGATTCGCATGACAATTTCAATATGATAAATTGTTTGACTCTTTCAACGTTCCACCGGAGGCTACAGACGATGAGTTACTTACTCAGATGTTGTATGATGCTCAGAATTTCACAGAGAATGTCATTTCTATTCCTCGACAGACTCAAGTTCAGACTTGAAGTTCTCATCAAAGTCTGATTCAGAGTCCGAGGCAAAGCATCAGAGTGACCATTCTAATGCCGACCCTAATGTGGAGATTGTGTATGAGACAGATGAAGATAGTGATTCAGAAGAAGATGAGGGTGTTAATCGAGCACGGTTGACAGGAGAACACTTAAATCCTCTTTATAATCAACCTCCAACTGTAACAGGGACTGAACAACCAACTGAAGCAGGAGGAGTACGTAGGTCAAATCGTGTTATCATGCCTCCAAAACGTTTAGATGATTACTATGTTGATACAAGAGGCATACCTCATATTGGGATTCCTCATGTCACGACTAATGAAGCATCTACGTCTGAAGTTCCTAATACATCTGAGACTCTAGTAGTATGTGAGAGTCAATCATTAGCAGAAGGTGTTGAATCAGAAAGTGCGAATGTGGTAACAGCCTTCTATTCCTCATTGAACAAGACAGGGAGAGTATTTGTATATGCTCATTCATGTTATGTGTAGGGATGGCAATGGATGTTCCATCCATGGATATCCATCCGATCCGATCCATTTATAATGGATATGGATATGGATGATTTAAATATTTTGTGGATCGGATATGGATTACAATATATCATCCATGGATATATTCATTATCACCCGAAATAAATCTATATATACATAATACGTACTAAAATATAGACATATAGATCTACATATCGATATACATATACATATAACCTATAAATTTTAAAATTATTAACAAAAATAAGGGTTATAAAAGTTACAATTACTAAACTGTTATTAATAATATTAAACCGTACATATTTATATTTGTTTAAACATATATTTTGCTTAATTGAAATCACATTCGGCGACAAAATAACAATCAAAACATGTGTAACAAACTAAAACATAAAGATTATACATTTACATTTGTTAAAATTTACATTTAATTTTCAAATCGTCGTTAGATTAATATTTTACTGAATATGCAATGGATATCCATTAACCCGCTTAATCCATTGGATATGGATATGGATGGATGAAACAAAACTAAACGGATATGGATACGGATATGGATGAACAAAAATTAAATGGATATGGATGTGGATATGGCATCACCCGATCTATATCCGATCCATTGCCATTCCTAGTTATGTGTGACGACCCAGAAATTTCCGACCAAATTTAAACTTAATCTCATTATAAATCTGACACAATAAGCAAAGTCTGTATTGTTAAAGTCTCATGATTTTGAACTCTTTTATATATTAAAATACCCTGTGACTATTCCCGACGATTCACGAACAACTAATTGTAAATAGATACATGTATATTTGAATATATATATATATATATATATATATATATATATATATATATATATATATATATATATATATATATATATATATATATATATATAATATATATATATATATATATATATATATATATATATATATAGGTAATAATTTGAAATATTAATTGAAATAATATATGAGTTAATTGTTGGAAATAAATATGTAAAATAATATGCGATATAATGAAAACTATTATTACAAATGTATATATATATATATATATATATATATATATATATATATATATATATATATATATATATATATATATATATAAATACTACTTGTAAATATATAAAATAATATTAAATCTATTTGTTTAAAAATATATAATATATATTTATGTGTTAAAACTTGTTATTTAAAACTGATTATATTTAGAGAGAGAGTAAATGGAAAATGATTGATTTCGAGCTTAATTAGTAAAAGTCAGTAACACTCGGTTGATGTTTTGTTAGTTTTAATATAGATATTGTACATGTTCATGAAGGATTGAAATAAAAGTTGGACTGTAAATTGATTACGAAGATTTTAGATTTGTCAAAAATATTTTTACCTTTTTAAGATTAAATATTAGCACTCCGTACATATAAATTGGAACAGAAAATAAATAATTATTGAACCTTTTTGATCAGGTTTCAAACAGTTAATGAGTGAAATAATTATATATATTTAACCTAAAAATTTGGGATTTTTAGGGACACTTTTATATTTTAACTGTTTATCAATGGACACGAGATAATACCCGTGTTAAAGTGTCGGAAGGTATTTAATTATAATGCTCCCGTGACTTAATCATTTATGTACTGTGTTTCAATTCTAATCTATCTAGTGAATATAATATAAATATATATATAATAGATACACGATACATGGAAAATAAAACATCTTTCTTCTCCTTGTGAGACTTAATTGGCTATAAAGGAGGATATAAAGCCCGATAACAACACGTAAATTACAAACCGTGTATGTTAATGTTTATCACAACATAAAGACACGGGAGAATTAAAAACACGATAACCCCAAGGGCGAAGTAGAAGAAAACAGATTCCTCCGGTGGAAGTTGGAAAAGGAGAATGATTGTGGCGATAGCCAGGATAAGGACAAGGATCAGAACTGAATTAAGCATTTTCACAAATATTTTGGATGTATGAACTAAGAAAGAAAGTATAGGAATGGTGAGAATAATAGAACGGAAGAGCTTAATTTATAATGAAAATATCAGACAGAGAAATCGAGGCAAATCACCGTATTTAATTATAGAGATCTTAATTTTCTTATTCGCCGAAGAATCAAATCTTTTAGATTTCGAAGATTTTCTTAAAATTCCTTGAATTCCGGAATTCATCCCTCTACGTCAAAAGTTAAGACGCACCTTATTTTCTAAATTCAACCACGTATAAGTCGAAAGTTATGACGAACTTTATTTTCTCATTTCACTCTTTTGCGATAACTTCACTCGTACGCTTCACAATAATCGGATCGTTTTATCTATATTAATCAATAATGATAAAACTCTATTTATCAGCTCATATTCGTCATGAAAACATTTTTATTGTTAGCCATGACCACCTTGCTCAAATTTCGGGACGAAATTTCTTTAACGGGTAGGTACTGTGACGACCCGGAAATTTTCGACCAAATTTAAACTTAATCTCATTATAAATCCAACACAATAAGCAAAGTCTGTATTGTTAAAGTCTCATGATTTTGAACTCTTTTATATATTAAAATACCCTGTGACTATTCCCGACGATTCACGAATAACTAATTGTAAATAGATACATGTATATTTAAATATATATATATATATATATATATATATATATATATATATATATATATATATATATATATATATATATATATATATATATATATATATATATATATATATATATATATATATATATATATATATATATGTAATAATTTGAAATATTAATTGAAATAATATATGAGTTAATTGTTGGAAATAAATATGTAAAATAATATGCGATATAATGAAAACTATTATTACAAATGTATATATATATATATATATATATATATATATATATATATATATATATATATATATATATAAATACTACTTGTAAATATATAAAATAATATTAAATCTATTTGTTTAAAAATATATAATATATATTTATGTGATAAAACTTGTTATTTAAAACTGATTATATTTAGAGAGAGAGTAAATGGAAAATGATTGATTTCGAGCTTAATTAGTAAAAGTCAGTAACACTCGGTTGATGTTTTGTTAGTTTTAATATAGATATTGTACATGTTCATGAAGGATTGAAATAAAAGTTGGACTGTAAATTGATTACGAAGATTTTAGATTTGTCAAAAATATTTTTACCTTTTTAAGATTAAATATTAGCACTCCGTACATATAAATTGGAACAGAAAATAAATAATTATTGAACCTTTTTGATCAAGTTTCAAACAGTTAATGAGTGAAATAATTATATATATTTAACCTAAAAATTTGGGATTTTTAGGGACACTTTTATATTTTAACTGTTTATCAATGGACACGAGATAATACCCGTGTTAAAGTGTCGGAAGGTATTTAATTATAATGCTCCCGTGACTTAATCATTTATGTACTGTGTTTCAATTCTAATCTATCTAGTGAATATAATATAAATATATATATATATATATATATATATATATATATATATATATATATATATATATATATATATATATATATATATATAATAGATACATGATACATGGAAAATAAAACATCTTTCTTCTCCTTGTGAGACTTAATTGGCTTCCACCATCCTCCAACAATACATCACCAGAACCACCATCATTATCTTCCTCCTTCGTTCATTTTTTCCACCTAATTTAACAAGTATCAAAACCCACTACTCACCACTTCTTTCTTGATTATTATCCCTCGTGAACTCACCATCACCACCTTGAAACATCACTCATACTCAGCTTGCTTCTTCTCCATATTAGCCTTCGAGACCACCATAACCTACTACCTAAAACCACAATCACCACCTTTGTTATCATCACTAATATCACTTGCAATCACCACCTTAACTCACCACTGTCGCCACTTTATTATTCCTGTTTGCAACCGTTTTCCCATCACCCATTCGCCATCTTCAACAACCACTTCGATCACCATGGTACATCACTCCTACGACCACCAACACCCTCGGCTTCCTTAACCACCATGACACCACACTCCATCACCTACACCATCACTCTCGATCATCTGTCACCACCATGCTTGAAACCATCCTCCAACCTCACTTTAAACGCCACCTGCCATCTTCTATTTCTATTACTTATTGATGCTACTGCGTACTATTCTGATCCTGATCAAACAGCAACTTCTGTTGCTATTTTCTGTCCAAACCCGCCACCAGAAGTCACCCATTAAACCACTATTAATCATCACTTTTAACCCCATCATAACCGCCACCCACAGCCTCACTTTCTTGCCTCGTTCACCGCTGTAAACAGTTGGATTAACAACCATGAAGGTGCAGCTACAGCTACACTATTTTTCTTCTGTTTCCCATTCGAGTAATACCCCAAATCCCATCCCAAATTACTGCTGTAAGTTCCTATTTATGTTCTTGTTAAAATGACAAAGAAGATGATGAAAATTATATCATGATGGTGGTGGAACATGTTATAATCATACTAATTATTTATTCATACAAAGAAGTATTATTTAAATTGCTGGTGAGCTATTCTTTATGCCTTTGATAGTGGAAGATGATGGAATGATGATGATTTGATGATGATGCGTGATGTTTATGTTTTTCTTTTTCCTGATGACCGCAATTGTTGATGAACCGAAAGTAGGACTCAAATTAGAATCTTAGACTATTCAGTTTTTTGGGCTAACCATTAAATTGGGCCAATAACAAATAAAGTTTAAGTGGGCCGATATGTTTATGTTATTGGACTAGGATCCATATCAATCAGGAAAACCACTACCATATATATTTCTGTTAGAACTAAAACGCGAACCAAGATGTTTATGTTAGTTTAAAGATGATGATTCAATAACTAATTAGTGTTTTCGGTTTATAGTCAGCTGAAGGAAAATGATGATGGTACCGAGTAGTGCATGATTTGATGATGATGTGATAACATGATCGATGATGTTTAGTATATGATAATGATGAAGTGAGTAAGACCGATGGTTATGATGTTAATTGATGATGATAGAATTAAGGACGATGATGATAATAGACTTGATGTTATGATGCTTGTTGATAACTGTTTGGTTATATTAAAATTTTAAAACGCATACCATAACTAGAACTCATGAGTGCTTTAATGGTTTAGGTGTGTAGTTAGGAAATGAGAGGTCATGGGTTCAATCCTTGACTGTGGCATTTTATTTTATTTTTGAATAAGAAGAGAAAGAAGAACATACAGACGTAAGGGTTATATGGTTTTAATCAGAGATTATTTCAGAAAAATATGAATCAGAGCTTTGGTTAAGGGTGTTATTCAAGAGGTCAGGGGTTCGAGCCCGAGCTGGGGCAATTTATTTTTTTAGAAGCCCTTCCCATTTAAGGTAGTCATTTTTATTTATTATTATTATTATTATTATTATTATTATTATTATTATTATTATTATTATTATTATTATTATTATTATTATTATTATTATTATTGGAATTACAAAAATTATCAATATCATTATTATTATTAACATATAACAATTTCATTTACTTTTATGATTAGTATTATCATTATTTATTGTTATTATTATTATTATTATTACAACAAATATTTTTATGCAGAATATATTCATTACCTATATCATAAATATACTAGTATTACATAATTTCATGTTTTTAACTAATATAATATTATTTAGAGTAATTAAATTATATATCATGTACATACTAAAACAGAGTATAAGTATTAATATGAAAATATATATAGACATTAGTCTTAATACAATATAAACTTAGTTGAGAAATATTATGTGTTAATATATATACTTGATATAGGTTCGTGAATCCAAGGCCAACCCTGCATTGTTCAGTTTCGTCGTATGAATATTTTTACTACAAAATATCGTATGGTGAGTTCATTTGATTCCTTTTTACTCTTTACATTTTTGGGACTGAGAATACATGCGCTGATTTTATAACTGCTTTATTAAATGCTTTTAAAATATATTTTGAACTGAGAATACATGAAATGCTTTTATAAATGTTTGACGAGATAGACACAAGCAAAACATCCCTCGAATGAATTATTATGCAGACAGAAGTTCTGTGGATTATTATTGAATTATGTGGACATGATAATTGCCACCAATTGATGTGAATATTTTTCCCTTGATTATTATTGCTTGGTAACCTAAGAATTAGAATCGTGTATGGCCCTAATTCACGCGAATCCTAAAGGTAGCTACCGGGTCTAACACCCCCACCCAGAATGTTCACTAGACGGAAGGGCTTGTGGGCGTGGTGTTTAGTACTTCGAAGTTTATATGATTATTATATAGACGAGATGTTCTATTTTGGGGATATTTTTATGCGCATTATATGTTAAGGTCGGTTACCAAGCCAAGTTATGAAAGCAATGAAAAGTGAATGTTATGTATCGAGAGAATGATTTTATACACAGGTTATGTGTATGTTATTTTTGTGCACGAGATATATGTACGGTTACTAAGATTTATGAAAGATGATTTCGTACACGAGAAAGGTGTACTGTATTTAAAAGATATCGCATGTACCTTACAGGTGGGTATAGGATTCGGGCCCATTTGTACCATGCAGCATTTAAAATCTTGTGGTCTATCAAAATGATGAATTTTATTATTTTATGATAAACCTATGAACTCACCAACCTTTTGGTTGACACTTGAAAGCATATTTATTCTCAGGTATGAAAGAAACCTTCCGCTGTGCATTTGCTCATTTTAAAGACATTATTTGGAGTCGATCATCGCAATGGGACCAGATGTTGGTGACTTCGTCCAGATGAATTAGGACGGGGTATGACATGTGGCATCAGAGCTGGTATAATTCCGTCCATGTGTGGCGGGTTAGTCGTAAAGGAGGTTCTCACAGTGTTACCTGTGACGAAGCATTGGCTCTTACTCCTTGCGATCCCTTACGAGGGTTGGCAGTAGCCGAGAGGCAGACCCTAAAATCAGTATCTGAGGTACACTCAGTGGTCACCAGGCGGTTAGCTGGGAAGGCACTGGGTGGGACGGTGGTTGTTCCCACTGTATCGACATGTTGTATCAGAGCGGTGGTCTAAGCGAACCAGGTCTTGCATTAGTGTGTCTAACTGATAGTTGTTTAGATGCATTAGTGAGTCTGGACTTCGACCGTGTCTGCATGTCAAAAGTTTTGCTTATCATTTTGTGTCAAAAATTACATGCTTATCATTCTTAGGGAATCATTTGCTTATCATCTTTAAAGTCTAGACACGTCTTACTGCCTCTATTGCATAGACAGTGTATAGATAAATTCATATCTTAGCGTATCTGTTATTGTTACCTTTGCCTGACAGCTTCCGTAAATTCCTCCGTAAGTTATGGGATTTTAGTATTATATATGCATGTGTAAATTATGTATTGCAGGGTGCTAATCTACATCCTATAATCTATTTCATATCGAAAAATCTTTCATCCGATCGTACGAGATGAATTCCTCAACCAGTTCGAGTCCCTCAGATTCCAATAGCTATTTCGATAGTTATTCCGACAGCTATTCCGATATGGAGTTTCACCTAAGCTCCGAAAGCAGTGTCACCAGAATGAATCAACCAATCATCCATCCCCAATTCATCTGATGAAATCGTAGCCTACTTAATCAATGGAGACGAGAAGAAGGCAATCCTTTCCACCAACCTGAAAGGACCCGTCCTAATCCACCTGGACAAAGTCATCAGCATTTGGTCCCATTGCGATGATCGGCTCCAAGTAATGTCCTTATATTGAGCAAATGCACAGCGGAAGACTTAATTCGTACCTGAGAATAAACATGCTTTAAAGTGTCAACCAAAAGGTTGGTGAGTTCATAGGTTTATCATAACAATCATTTCAATATGTTAATAGACCACAAGATTTCATAATCATAAACATAATACACTCGCAAGTGTATGTAAAGCATTCTAAGTGGTTGAGCACTTGGTAACCATACTTAACATTTAATCAACGTCGCATATTCCCTTTATTATGAAATCTCATTACACCGTACCAAGTGTAGTCACCCAAACGAAGTACTGTGCAACCGTTGAATACTGGTCGTCCAGTCCGGTTGGAGTTGTCAGGCCCGATAGATCTATCAACAGGATTCGCGTTTACAATACCCATGTAAATAGTAGTTACCAAGCTACAGGGAAATATGCCAGTGGTACAACTCAACGTAGAATATATTTTTAAGTACTTGTGTCTATTTTGTAAACATTTATAAAAGCAGCGCATGTATTCTCAGCCCAAAAATATATATTGCAAAAGCAATTAAAAAGGGAGCAAATGAAACTCACTTTTGCCTTGAAGGTATTTAATTCGACTTGGTCTCCGATAGATATCACGAACCTAACCATATATATAATATATCAACATATTTTCTTTTTAAGTAATCGTTACATATATATATACTTTTAATACTTTTAATATTTTCTTAGTCCGTAGTTAGCAGTCCGATGTTAGTGGTCCACAATTAGTTGCTTAAATAAAATAAATAAAGACCCCATCATATTCGTATTGATCAGAATTAATCTCGACCCATGGTACCATGTTGTCAAATGACGTGTTGCGTACATAAAGTACCGTGTTGTCAAATGACGTGTTGCGTACAATCATGAGGTCTTGTTTACGGGTGGTCCTGAAATATATAAAATCAAATCATAAGTAATTATATATAAAATATCATATTAATTAGAAAAGATATGATTAATTTACTTTTTCTCCAAATATTTTCGTAGCTAAACTAGCTTCGGATACCCAATCTTGTTTTAGTCGTAGTTTCTTCATTACAACTCCGTTTTTGTTGGTTCAACTTGCCACTTCCTTGGATTGAGTCAAATTTTAAGAATATGAACTGAAAATACCTTAGTTTGTATTCGAAATCATAGGTTATAGGTCAAACTTTGATGAAACTTATGAAAGTGATCATTTTCCATCATAAAAACAACATTTAATGATCATTTTTCTAAAAATACTTACACTTTGAGTTAAACCATGAAATTTTTATGTGTTAACATATTCATAAGAAATATCATTTTTCCAGAACATGAACTTCCAATTCAAAGTTCAAGATGGTTTTTAATTATCCAACCCAAAACAGCCCCCGGTTACACTCCGACGACGTAGATTCAGTTTTTAAGATGTTCTTTGTAAAACCAAGTTATATCTTGTTTGGTTAGCATATCATTATGATATATTACAGGTCTTGAAGTGTTTTAAAAGTCAAGTTAGAAGGATCTATTTAGTTTGCAAACAAGTTTGAAATCATTCAAACTATGTTCTTGTTGTTAAAATTTTATACCACAAAATAAGATAGCTATATGAATATGAATTGAATAAGATTATGAACAAGGTTACTACCTCAAGTTACTTGGACAAAGTTACTGTAAAAGATAAGAAATAATCTTGGAATCAAAGAGTGGTGGAGTTAGATCAAAAGGTTGGAAGTAAACTTCTTCAAATGGGTGGTTATTTTGATATGTTCTTGAAAGAGTTTTCTTATAGTGTTTAAGGCTTGTAATTGAAGCTAAATGATGGGGAAAATGCTTGGAGATGATCAAGTATGAAGTTAGGAGTATTTTGAGAGAGAAATGAGGGTGTAGGTATGAGAAAATGGAGTGAAGAAATGGTGTTCATTTATAAAAACATTTTTAGTTTATAAAGAAAGAAAAGGATTCCTAATTTTGTTTTCTTACTAACAATTCATACTACTTGACAAATTCTAGTTACCTCATATCTAGGAGAGTAATAATGTTGATTAGGATGTTGATTTGATGTGTATATACCAATAGTAAATACATATAGAAGCTGGGTATGATACGGGTACATATACCCTAGATATACGTATAGAAATCTTGAGGAAACGGAACGAGAATTCAAATATAGCTATCTTTTGTGAATATACTTATATTGTTTTATGTATTTAAGTCCTTAAAAAGTTATTAAATACATTATATATACGATACATGTATAAGCATTATAGATTATAAGTATATATATCAAAGAATGTTACGTATAGTTATCGTTTTGAAAACTTAAGTTAGTAGTTTCAAAATATACTTATAACTCATTGTCATTAGTACACAATGAGATGTTAAACCATCCTTAGATCATGTTAAATATATATAAATACATATATATACACAAACGTATAATTATCGTATGTTATATAGTTCGTGATATCATCGGTCATATTGGACGGTCAAACGTTGTGTAAAACTCTTTTCAAAAACACAAGTCTCAACAATTTGGATTGATTATCATGTTGGTATGGTTTAATTTATGTAAATATTAATCTCATACGTATAATTTGGTCGGAAAATTCCGGGTCATTACAGTACCTACCCGTTAAAGAAATTTTGTCCTCGAAATTTGATAAAGGTTGTTATGGATAACAATAAGAAGGTTTTCATGACAAATATAAGGTGATAATGGAGTTTTATCATCATTGAGTAATGTAGATAAAACGATTCGATTATGCGAAGAATATAAATGAGACTATCGTAAAAGAGTGAGATGAGTAAAATATATTCGTCTTAACCGATGACGTAGTTATGATTGATTTCCGGGATTTAAGGGATTTAAAGAGAATCTTACGTAATAAGATTTGGTTCTTTGGTGACTAAGGAAATCAGGATCTTCTTTGATTATATGCAATAATCTGTTTCGATTGCTCTGTCGGATATTTCACTATAAATTCATCCCTTCGTTTCCTTATTTTCCATGACTCACACCTTCTATTCTTTCTTCCTTGATTCTTACTTTAAAGCATTCATCAATATGCTCCATCCAGTCCTGATTCTTGATATACTCCTAACTTTTATATCTGTCATTCTTCTTTTTCATCTACCACCAGAAGAATCTATTTACTTCTACTATACTCTTGTGTTTATAGTGTTTCTAATTCTCCCGTGTCTCTATATTGCTATCTGCATCAATATACACGGTTTGTAATTTCGGGGTTATTATCGAAGTTTATATTCTTCATTATTTTTCGGAGCTTCATGCTTTCGTTTTCTCTTCCCGACTTCGAGTCAAGCGAGTAATGGTCCGGAATTCGTAGATATGAAATTCAGAATGAACATAGCTAATGCTCTAAGAAGAAAATGGTAATAGAACGATTTTGATTTGTTAAATTACCAGAATACCCTGGAGAAGACCGAGTCATCCAGAAAAATATTCTCTTGATATGTTTAGAGATTAGATAGAATGTAAGAGTCGTGTAAATGGCACATGATGACGGTACTGTGAATCATCATGCTTCATTAGAAACTCAGCATGACTTACTGTAATATAATGACGTTGATCAATTATCATTATATTATACTAATCCATGCTTCAGTTCCCAACACTACTTCAAAACATTCATATTTTAAACTCGAAGGTTTCAGAATTTAGAAACTAACACAGTTTCTTTTATGTTGCAGATATTACGGGGAGATAAATGATCTCAGATAAGAATAGTTGTGAAAATATCGCCAGAAATATGGAGGATATTTATAATAGAACATACGAGAATATCTTAGAATTTCTAATATCAATGGATGATGAAGAAGATTTGTCTGTGAAGGTTTAGAATGAGAAATAAGATGTTTGCTAATGATTTCAGCAGGCACAGAATCATTTGGATTCTTTGAAGGCAAACTTACTCTTTGTGATTTGTCCACGGCTTTCTTCATAGTTTCACATAATCCGCTTTTCGGTACTAAATTTTCTATCGAGCGTTCCTAACACTCCTTTCTTTATCATCAAACTTTTGGCCAGTAAGATCATCTACAACATGCTGCTTCGTCAGCATTTTCAAGGTTAACTGATCTGGGTCATCGGTTATCAAACCGAGGTAGTTTCAGGAGAATTGTGTTTTTAGAATGATTAATCGCTGATGGTAATATTGTGGAATATAAAAGGTTCCCCAGTAACAATAAAGAGTACGCATATATATCGCGGTTATAATAAAGTTGTTTCGGATGAAAAGTCAGAGTTGACTTGCTGGAGCTGTGACAAAATTAGCTACTTTGGAAAGGGATTGCAAAACGATCTTCGGTAATAACAATGTCAAAGGAACTAGAACAGATACGTGTCAAACGTTTACTCAGTTTCCGAGGATTTTTCAGGTGCATAACTATATGCATCAATCTTTTCTTCCGTAGATGAAGTGCGGTTGGTTTATCCTCTCGATTGAGGTGTTTTTAAGAATCATGATAGATTTGAACGCTGATTGTAATCGTCGAGATACAATGAGGTTTAAGATGAAATCAAGTGGCAATCTTGAAGAAATGTTTAGTTTCATATGTTATAATCAATATTTTAATTCATTTTAATTGTCCAATGTCATTAGTCCACAGTCGATAGTCCACAGTAACAGTCCAATAATTCATATATAGTTTAATATATAATATACGAATTAATTAATACGTGTCGTGACCCGTATACCTCTCAGACTCGATCACAACTCAAACTATATATATTATTGTAGAATCAACCTCAACCCTGTATAGAGAACTCGATCATTACTGCATATAGAGTGTCTATGGTGATTCCAAATAATATATATAGATGCGTCGATATGATATGTCAAAACATTGTATACGTGTCCCGATATTTAAAGTGAGTAAAATAATTACAGAAATTAAATGACGATAAATAAAAGTGCGATAATTAAATTGCGATAAATAAACTGCGATAAATAAAATGTAATCAGTTAGCTAGGAACAGTTAGCTGGAACAGTTAGCGTGGATTCTTAACAAAAATTTTCATAGTTACTTTGTTTGTTTCTAACAGATTTTATTTTGTCATATGTTTTCTTCATATGCCACTTGTTGGATTCTGGGAAGTCAAAATCCAAATATGAAATTGAATGAAAATGGTTATTCTGCAGTGAACGGATACGTATATCGGTGGTTGTAAGTAGGATAGTAAATGACTGTTGAATCAGCTTCGACGAATGTACAATGTAACTTATTAAGATGAAATCTAATTATTCCTCGGGTATTACCTACCCGTTAAAAAAAATTTCACCATTAATATTTTGTACAAAAGAACTTTTAATTACAATCTTTATGAAAACATATATACATATATATTTTCTTCAGATGAAATCATGAATTTAATGAGTTAATATGATATTAATCTCATTTGCTTTTCGGTTTGAGCTAGAATAAGAAATCTCTAAAACTTTTTGAAACCACATATTCTTCGCAGAATATCAATGAAGTTATGGATCAATACTTCATCGTTCATTATTGTTGGTACTCCTTGGTATCTATGGTGCGTATGATGTTGATGTTTGTGGGACAGATTATGATGTCGAGACGTGTGATGCGGATGTTGTTTGTTAGTGGTGATGATGGTATTGTTGATGTTATTGATGGTGGTGCTGATTATGCTGCTGGTGCTGCTGCTGGTGTTTGCAACCTTTGCACCATGTTCTCCAAAGCCGTCACGCGAGTGCGAAGTTCGTTAACTTCTGCTAGTACACCGGGATGATTGGCGGTTGGAGCGAGCGAATGAACAAGATTTGTAATATGGGATAGTATATAATCATGACGAGATACTCTAGAAATGAGAGAGAAAATGGTGTTTCGAATAGGTTCGCCGGTAAGTGCTTCAGGTTCATCGCCAAGAGGGCAATTTGGTGGATGGAATGGATCACCTTCTTCTTGTCTCCAGTGATTTAGTATATTACGAACCCATCCCCAATTCATCCAGAATAGATGATAGGAAATTGGTTGATCCATTCCGGTGACGCTGCTTTCGGAGCCCGAATGGAAATCCATAACGGCATAACTGTCGGAATCTGAAGAATTCGAACTAGATGCGGAATCCATCTTGTATAATGTGGAAAATGAATTTTTGGTATGGAATAGATTATAGGAGTTAGATTTGGTACTCTTCAATACATAATTTACATATGTATATATAATACCAAAATCCCGTAAATTACCGAAAATCTTTGAAAAGATGTCAGTCAAAGTTCGCAATAACAGATATGCTAAGATAAGAATTCGTCTATACACTATCAATGCAATAAATGCAGTAAAACGTGTCTAGACTTATGAATGATAAGCAGGTAATTTCCTAAGGATGATAAGCAGATGATTTCCGACTAGAAATGATAAGCAAAACTTTTGACATGTAGACACGGTCGAAGTCCAGACTCATTAATGCATCCTAACAACTACTAGTTAGACACACTAATACAAGACCTGGTTCGTTATGACCATCGCTCTGATACCAACTGAAAGGACCCATCCTAATCCACCTGGACGAAGTCATCAACATTTGGTCCCATTGCGATGATCGGCTCCAAGTAATGTCCTTATATTGAGCAAATGCACAGTGGAAGACTTAATTCGTACCTGAGAATAAACATGATTTAAAGTGTCAACCAAAAGGTTGGTGAGTTCATAGGTTTATCATAACAATCATTTCAATATGTTAATAGACCACAAGATTTCATAATCATAAACATAATACACTCGCAAGTGTATGTAAAGCATTCTAAGTGGTTGAGCACTTGGTAACCATACTTAACATTTAATCAACGTCGCATATTCCCTTTATTATGAAATCTCACTACACCGTACCAAGTGTAGTCACCAAAACGAAGTACTGTGCAACCATTGAATACTGGTCGTCCAGTCCGGTTGGGGTTGTCAGGCCCGATAGATCTATCAACAGGATTCGCGTTTACAATACCCATGTAAATAGTAGTTACCAAGCTACAGGGAAATATGCCAGTGGTACAACTCAACGTAGAATATATTTTTAAGTACTTGTGTCTATTTTGTAAACATTTATAAAAGCAGCGCATGTATTCTCAGCCCAAAAATATATATTGCAAAAGCAATTAAAAAGGGAGCAAATGAAACTCACTTTTGCCTTGAAGGTATTTAATTCGACTTGGTCTCCGATAGATATCACGAACCTAACCATATATATAATATATCAACATATTTTCTTTTTAAGTAATCGTTACATATATATATACTTTTAATACTTTTAATATTTTTTTAGTCCGTAGTTAGCAGTCCGATGTTAGTGGTCCACAATTAGTTGCTTAAATAAAATAAATAAAGACCCCATCGTATTCGTATTGATCAGAATTAATCTCGACCCATGGTACCATGTTGTCAAATGACGTGTTGCGTACATAAAGTACCGTGTTGTCAAATGACGTGTTGCGTACAATCATGAGGTCTTATGATTAATCCTCTCGTGTTGTTTACGGGTGGTCCTGAAATATATAAAATCAAATCATAAGTAATTATATATAAAATATCATATTAATTAGAAAAGATATGATTAATTTACTTTTTCTCCAAATATTTTCGTAGCTAAACTAGCTTCGGATACCCAATCTTGTTTTAGTCGTAGTTTCTTCATTACAACTCCATTTTTATTGGTTCAACTTGCCACTTCCTTGGATCGAGTCAAATTTTAAGAATATGAACTGAAAATACCTTAGTTTGTATTCGAAATTATAGGTTATAGGTCAAACTTTGGTGAAACTTATGAAAGTGATCATTTTCCATCATAAAAACAACATTTAATGATCATTTTTCTAAAAATACTTACACTTTGAGTTAAACCATGAAATTTTTATGTGTTAACATATTCATAAGAAATATCATTTTTTCAGAACATGAACTTCCAATTCAAAGTTCAAGATGATTTTTAATTATCCAACCCAAAACAGCCCCCGGTTGCACTCCGACGACATAGATTCAGTTTTTAAGATGTTCTTTGTAAAACAAAGTTATATATTGTTAGGTTAGCATATCATTATGATATATTACAGGTCTTGAAGTGTTTTAAAAGTCAAGTTAGAAGGATCTATTTAGTTTGCGAACAAGTTTGAAATCATTCAAACTATGTTCTTGTTGTTAAAATTTTATACCGCAAAATAAGATAGCTATATGAATATGAATTGAATAAGATTATGAACAAGGTTACTACCTCAAGTTACTTGGACAAAGTTACTGAAAAAGATAAGAAATAATCTTGGAATCAAAGAGTGGTGGAGTTAGATCAAAAGGTTGGAAGTAAACTTCTTCAAATGGGTGGTTATTTTGATATGTTGTTGAAAGAGTTTTCTTATGGTGTTTAAGGCTTGTAATTGAAGCTAAATGATGGGGAAAATGCTTGAAGATGATCAAGTATGAAGTTAGGAGTATTTTTAGAGAGAAATGAGGGTGTAGGTATGAGAAAATGGAGTGAAGAAATGGTGTTCATTTATAAAAACGTTTTTAGTTTATAAAGAAAGAAAAGGATTCCTAATTTTGTTTTCTTACTAATAATTCATACTACTTGACAAATTCTAGTTACCTCATATCTAGGACAGTAATAATGTTGATTTGATGTGTATATACCAATAGTAAATACGTATAGAAGTTGGGTATGATACGGGTACATATACCCTAGATATAAGTATAGAAATCTTGAGGAAACGGAACGAGAATTCAAATATATCTATCTTTTGTGAATATACTTATATTGTTTTATGTATTTAAGTCCTTAAAAAGTTATTAAATACATTATATATACGATACATGTATAAGCATTATAGATTATAAGTATATATATCAAAGAATGTTACGTATAGTTATCGTTTTGAAAACTTAAGTTAATAGTTTCAAAATATACTTATAACTCATTGTCATTAGTACACAATGAAATGTTAAACCATCCTTAGATCATGTTAAATATATATAAATACATATATATACACAAACGTATAATTATCGTATGTTATATAGTTCGTGATATCATCGGTCATATTGGACGGTCAAACGTTGTGTAAAACTCTTTTCAAAAACACAAGTCTCAATAATTTGGATTGCTTATCATGTTGGTATGGTTTAATTTATGTAAATATTAATCTCATACGTATAATTTGGTTGGATAATTCCGGGTCATTACACAACCGAATTCACCTCTTGGCGAAGAACCTGAAGCACTTACCGGCGAAGATATCCGAAACACCATTTTCAGCCTCATTTCCAGAGTATCTCGTCACGACTATATACTATCTCAAATCCTAGATCTTATTCATTCGCTCGTTCCGACCGGCAATCATCCCGGAGTAATACAAGAAGTCAACAAACTTCGCGCTCGAGTAATCAATTTGGAGAATATGGTGCAAAACGTACCAGCTTCAGCAACATCACCGGCATCAACAGTACCACCAACAACATAAGTTTCAACATCAAATGCCCAATATCTCATTCTGTACCTCGAGTATAATCATCGTTCTACGAATCATTCTACATTATTTATCTTCGTTCGACATGGAGATTATATAATCCTTAATGTTTTAGAGATTATATATTCTTATTCTAACGGTAAATCAAATGAGTCTAATATCATATTGACTCATTAAATCCATGATTACATCTGAGGAAAATATATATGCAAGTATATTTTCATAAAGATTGTAATTAAAAATTCTTTCATACAAACTGCTAATGGTGAAAATATTTTAACGGGTAGGTAATACCCGAGGAATATTTAGATTTCACATTAATAAGTTACACTGTACATTCTTCGAATCTGATTCAACAGTCATTTACTATCCTACTTACATCTACCGATATACGAATCCGTTCACCACAGAATAACCATTTTCATTCAATTTCATATTTGAATTTTGACTTATCAGAATCCAACAAGAGGCATAAAGAAGAAAACATTGGACAAAAGTAAAAATTTGTTAGAAACCAACAAATTAACTATGAGAAATTTTGTTATGAATTCACGCTAACAAAATCCTAGCTAACTGTTCGTAGCTAACTGTTAATTCCATATTACATTTTATTTATCTCAATTTATTTATCGCAATTTATATTCTCGCAATTTTATTTATCGTCATTTAATTTCTGTTATTTATTTTACGCACTTTAAATATCGGGACACGTATACAAGGTTTTGACATATCATATCGACGCATCTATATAAATTTTTTGGAATAACCATAGACACACTATATGCAGTAATGCTGGAGTTAGCTATACAGGGTTGAGGTTGATTCTACAATAATATATATAGTTTGAGTTGTGTTCGAGTCTGAGACATGTACACGGGTCATGAAGCGTATTAATTAATTTGAATATTATATATTAAGCTATATATGAATTATTGGACTGTTAACTGTGGACTATCAAATGTGGACTGCCGACATTGGACAATTAAAATAAATTAAAATATTGATTATAACATATGAAACTAAACAATTCTTCAAGTTTGCCACTTGATTTCGTCTTAAACCTCATTTGTATCTTGACGATTAAAATCTGCGTTTAAACCTTTCGTAATTCTTGAAAACACCTCAATCGAAAGGATGAACCAACCGCACTTCATCTACAAGAAGAAAGATTATGCATATAGTTATGCACCGGAAAACACTCGGAACCTGAGTAAGCGTTTAAAACGTATCTGTGCTAGCTCCTTTGGCGTTGTTATTACCGAAAATAACTTTGCAATTTATTTTCAAATTAGCCAAATTTGTCACAGCTCCAGCAAGTCAACTTCGACTTTTCATTCGAAGTAGTCTTACTATAATCCTGATATATACGATTACCCTTTTGATACCGGAGAATTCTTTTATATTCCATCATATTACCAGTAGACGTACCAGCAACCTCGTTGCTCCTTGGCTTAAATCTCTTTGACAAATCACTATATTTATCTATTAAAGTCTCATCATATACTCATCCGTATCTTGTAACAAGAATTGCCATACCAATTACCAGGAATCAGCAAATCTGTATTTTGAGTCTCGCAACGTTTCTACATCAACAGTTATATGTATCCATATAACATTTATCTCTTAGAACTATGATCTTCCATTCTGAAATTCTGAAAAGCACCCAGTCTGCGAATTAATGCTCTGAATTTTGAAAAGTTGAATGAAGCAACAAAAACTGTAAACGACCTCAACAGCCAAAAGTTGATGATAAAGAATTGTATGTTGACAAAGCTCAGAAAAAGTTTGAAACTAAAAAATTGATTGAGCAAACTACGAAGGAGTCTATGAACAAATCACAAGGACTAAACTTGTACATTAAGAATCCTGATGATTCTGTTTCTGATGAAATCTTTAGCGAATACCTTGCTTCTGCCTCCAAACTCTGGCGGATAAATTTTTTTCATCATCCTTCGATATTAGAAATTCCAAGATATCATCGTATCTTTCATTATAAATATCCTCCATATTTCTGAAGATATTTTCATAACTATTCTTATCTGAAATCATTAATCTCTTCGTGCTATCAGTGTTACATCATATAGAAACTATTAGTTTCTATATTCTGTAAACTTTCAAGCTTAAAATATGAATATTATTGAAGTAATGTTGGGAACTGATGCATGCGTTAGTATAATATAATGACACTTGATCAACGTGATTATATTACAGTAAGTCATGCTGAGTTTCTAAATGGAACATGATGATTCACAGATTATAACGTCATCATGTGCCATGTTACACGACTCTTACATTTTATCTGATATATAAACATATCAAGAACATATTTTCTTGATAGTTCTATCTTTCGTTGATATTCTGGTAATTTGACGAATCAAGATCGTGCTATTAACATTTATTTCTTAGAACATTAACTATGTTCATTTTGAAATTCATATCTATGAATTCTGGATCATTATTCGCTTGACTTAAAGTCGGGAAGAGAAAACAAAAGCATAGAGCTCCGAAATATAAAGGAGGATATAAAGCCCGATAACAACACGTAAATTACAAACCGTGTATGTTAATGTTTATCACAACATAAAGACACGGGAGAATTAAAAACACGATAACCCCAAGGGCGAAGTAGAAGAAAACAGATTCCTCCGGTGGAAGTTGGAAAAGGAGAATGATTGTGGCGATAGCCAGGATAAGGACAAGGATCAGAACTGAATTAAGCATTTTCACAAATATTTTGGATGTATGAACTAAGAAAGAAAGTATAGGAATGGTGAGAATAATAGAACGGAAGAGCTTAATTTATAATGAAAATATCAGACAGAGAAATCGAGGCAAATCACCGTATTTAATTATAGAGATCTTAATTTTCTTATTCGCCGAAGAATCAAATCTTTTAGATTTCGAAGATTTTCTTAAAATTCCTTGAATTCCAGAATTCATCCCTCTACGTCAAAAGTTAAGACGCACCTTATTTTCTAAATTCAACCACGTATACGTCGAAAGTTATGACGAACTTTATTTTCTCATTTCACTCTTTTGCGATAACTTCACTCGTACGCTTCACAATAATCGGATCGTTTTATCTATATTAATCAATAATGATAAAACTCTATTTATCAGCTCATATTCGTCATGAAAACATTTTTATTGTTAGCCATGACCACCTTGCTCAAATTTCGGGACGAAATTTCTTTAACGGGTAGGTACTGTGACGACCCGGAAATTTTCGACCAAATTTAAACTTAATCTCATTATAAATCCGACACAATAAGCAAAGTCTGTATTGTTAAAGTCTCATGATTTTGAACTCTTTTATATATTAAAATACCCTGTGACTATTCCCGACGATTCACGAATAACTAATTGTAAATAGATACATGTATATTTAAATATATATATATATATATATATATATATATATATATATATATATATATATATATATATATATATATATATATATATATATATAGGTAATAATTTGAAATATTAATTGAAATAATATATGAGTTAATTGTTGGAAATAAATATGTAAAATAATATGCGATATAATGAAAACTATTATTACAAATGTATATATATATATGTATATAAATATGTAAATAAATACTACTTGTAAATATATAAAATAATATTAAATCTATTTGTTTAAAAATATATAATATATATTTATGTGATAAAACTTGTTATTTAAAACTGATTATATTTAGAGAGAGAGTAAATGGAAAATGATTGATTTCGAGCTTAATTAGTAAAAGTCAGTAACACTCGGTTGATGTTTTGTTAGTTTTAATATAGATATTGTACATGTTCATGAAGGATTGAAATAAAAGTTGGACTGTAAATTGATTACGAAGATTTTAGATTTGTCAAAAATATTTTTAACTTTTTAAGATTAAATATTAGCACTCCGTACATATAAATTGGAACAGAAAATAAATAATTATTGAACCTTTTTGATCAGGTTTCAAACAGTTAATGAGTGAAATAATTATATATATTTAACCTAAAAATTTGGGATTTTTAGGGACACTTTTATATTTTAACTGTTTAGCAATGGACACGAGATAATACCCGTGTTAAAGTGTCGGAAGGTATTTAATTATAATGCTCCCGTGACTTAATCATTTATGTACTGTGTTTCAATTCTAATCTATCTAGTGAATATAATATAAATATATATATAATAGATACACGATACATGGAAAATAAAACATCTTTCTTCTCCTTGTGAGACTTAATTGGCTTCCACCATCCTCCAACAATACATCACCAGAACCACCATCATTATCTTCCTCCTTCGTTCATTTTTTCCACCTAATTTAACAAGTATCAAAACCCACTACTCACCACTTCTTTCTTGATTATTATCCCTCGTGAACTCACCATCACCACCTTGAAACATCACTCATACTCACCTTGCTTCTTCTCCATATTAGCCATCAAGACCACCATAACCTACTACCTAAAACCACAATCACCACCTTTGTTATCATCACTAATATCACTTGCAATCACCACCTTAACTCACCACCGTCGCCACTTTATTATTCCTGTTTGCAACCATTTTCCCATCACCCATTCGCCATCTTCAACAACCACTTCGATCACCATGGTACATCACTCCCACGACCACCAACACCCTCGGCTTCCTTAACTACCATGACACCACACTCCATCACCTACACCATCACTCTCGATCATCTGTCACCACCATGCTCGAAACCATCCTCCAACCTCACTTTAAACGCCACCTACCATCTTCTATTTCTATTACTTATTGATGCTACTGTGTACTATTCTGATCCTGATCAAACAACAACTTCTGTTGCCATTTTCTGTCCAAACCCGCCACTAGAAGTCACCCATTAAACCAATATTAATCATCACTTTTAACCCCATCATAACCGCCACCCACAGCCACACTTTCTTGCCTCGTTCACCGCTGTAAATAGTTGGATTAACAACCATGAAGGTGCAGCTACAGCTACACTATTTTTCTTCTGTTTCCCATTCGAGTAATACCCCAAATCCCATCCCAAATTACTGCTGTAAGTTCCTATTTATGTTCTTGTTAAAATGATAAAGAAGATGATGAAAATTATATCATGATGGTGGTGGAACATGTTATAATCATACTAATTATTTATTCATATAAAGAAGTATTATTTAAATTGCTGGTGAGCTGTTCTTTATGACTTTGATAGTGGAAGATGATGGAATGATGATGATTTGATGATGATGCGTGATGTTTATGTTTTTCTTTTTCCTGACGACCGCAATTGTTGATGAACCGAAAGTAGGACTCAAATTAGAATCTTAGACTATTCAGTTTTTTGGGCTAACCATTAAATTGGGCCAATAACAAATAAAGTTTAAGTGGGTCGATATGTTTATGTTATTGGACTAGGATCCATATCAATCAGGAAAACCACTACCATATATATTTCTGTTAGAACTAAAATGCGAACCAAGATGTTTATGTTAGTTTAAAGATGATGATTCAATCACTAATTAGTGTTTTTGGTTTATAATCAGATGAAGGAAAATGATGATGGTACCGAGTAGTGCATGATTTGATGATGATGTGATAAACATGATCGATGATGTTTAGTATATGATAATGATGAAGTGAGTAAGAACGATGGTTATGATGTTAATTGATGATGATAGAATTAAGGACGATGATGATAATAGACTTGATGTTATGATGCTAGTTGATAACTGTTTGGTTATATTAAAATTTTAAAACGCATACCATTACTAGAACTCATGAGTGCTTTAATGGTTTGGGTGTGTAGTTAGGAAATGAGAGGTCATGGGTTCAATCCTTGACTGTGGCATTTTTTTTTTTTTTTGAATAAGAAGAAAAAGAAGAACATACGGACATAAGGGTTATATGGTTTTAATCAGAGATTATTTCAGAAAAATATGAAGCAGAGCTTTGGTTAAGGGTGTTGGGTGTTATTCAAGAGGTCAGGGGTTCGAGCCCGAGCTGGGGCAATTTATTTTTTTAGAAGCCCTTCCCATTTAAGGTAGTCATTTTTATTTATTATTATTATTATTATTATTATTATTATTATTATTATTATTATTATTATTATTATTATTATTATTATTATTATTATTATTATTATTATTATTATTATTATTATTATTGGAATTACAAAAATTATCAATATCATTATTATTATTAACATATAACAATTTCATTTACTTTTATGATTAGTATTATCATTATTAATTGTTATTATTATTATTATTATTACAACAAATATTTTTATGCAGAATATATTCATTACCTATATCATAAATATACTAGTATTACATAATTTCATGTTTTTAACTAATATAATATTACTTAGAGTAATTAAATTATATATCATGTACATACTAAAACAGAGTATAAGTATTAATATGAAAATATATATAGACATTAGTCTTAATACAATGTAAACTTAGTTGAGAAATATTATATGTGTTAATATATATACTTGATATAGGTTCGTGAATCCAAGGCCAACCCTGCATTGTTCGGTTTCGTCGTATGAATATTTTTACTACAAAATATCGTATGGTGAGTTCATTTGATTCCCTTTTACTCTTTACATTTTTGGGACTGAGAATACATGGCTGATTTTATAACTGCTTTATTAAATGCTTTTGAAATATATTTTGAACTGAGAATACATGAAATGATTTTATAAATGTTTGACGAGATAGACACAAGCAAAACATTCCTCGAATGAATTATTATGCAGACAGAAGTTCTGTGGATTATTATTGAATTATGTGGACATGATAATTGCCACCAATTGATGTGAATATTTTTTCCTTGATTATTATTGCTTGGTAACCTAAGAATTAGAATCGGGTATGGCCCTAATTCACGCGAATCCTAAAGGTAGCTACCGGGTCTAACACCCCCACCCAGAATGTTCACTAGACGGAAGGGCTAGTAGGCATGGTGTTTAGTACTTCGAAGTTTATATGATTATTATATAGACGAGATGTTCTGTTTTGGGGATATTTTTATGCGCATTATATGTTAAGGTCGGTTACCAAGCCAAGTTATGAAAGCAATGAAAAGTGAATGTTATGTATCGAGAGAATAATTTTATACACAGGTTATGTGTATGTTATTTTTGTGCACGAGATGTGTGTACGGTTACTAAGATTTATGAAAGATGATTTCGTACACGAGAAAGGTGTACTGTATTTAAAAGATATCGCATGTACATTACAGGTGGGTATAGGATTCGGGCCCATTTGTACCATGCAGCATTTAAAATCTTGTGGTCTATCAAAATGATGAATTTTATTATTTTATGATAAACCTATGAACTCACCAACCTTTTAGTTGACACTTGAAAGCATGTTTATTCTCAGGTATGAAAGAAACCTTCCGCTGTGCATTTGCTCATTTTAAATACATTATTTGGAGTCGATCATCGCAATGGGACCAGATGTTGGTGACTTCGTCCAGATGGATTAGGACGGGGTATGACATTATGTGTGTCAAATTGAACCAAAAGATGCTTTTGAAGTGTTGAAATATGATGAGTGGGTTAGTGCTATGCAGGAAGAGCTATTACAGTTTAAACACTTGAAGGTTTGGAGACTTGTCAATCCACCACATGGTTGTGAACCCTATGGTCTTCGATGGGTGTTGAAGAATAAGAAGGATGAACAGGGTATCGTGATCAGAAACAAAGCTAGGTTAGTGGTAAAGGGATATCAACAAATCCCTGAGATTGACTATGATGAGGTTTTTGCTCCGGTTGCTCGACTGGAAGCAATTAGAATTTTCTTGGCTTTTGCATCTTTCATGGGTTTTAAAGTATTTCAGATGGATGTGAAAAGCGCGTTTTTGTATGGAGAGATCAATGAAAGAGTATTTGTTGAACAACCACCTGGTTTCGAAGATCCTCATTTTCCAGAAAAGGTTTATCGACTTGAAAAGGTACTTTATGGTCTTCACCAAGCTCCTAGAGCGTGGTATGCCACGTTGTCCAACTATATGCTTGAAAATGGTTTTAGGAGAGGTGTCATTGATCAGACACTTTTCATCAAGAAGAAGGGACAACATCTCATGTTAGTGCAGGTTTATGTTGATGATATTATCTTTGGGTCAACGGATCAGGGAATGGTTGATGAGTTTGAGAAGGTCATGCAGCGGAAGTTCAAAATGAGTTTCATGGGAACTATAAAGTTTTTCTTAGGTTTGCAGGTAGCTCAGACGGATAAAGGCATCTTCTTGCATCAGACCAAGTATGTTGCTGATATTCTGAAGAGGTTTCAAATGGAAGCAGAAAGACCAGCTAAGACTCCGTTGTCAGTGAATCATGGGATCTCACCTGATTGTGAGGGTGCTCCAGTGGATCCTACGTTATACAGGGCTATCATAGGTTCTCTAATGTATCTTACAGCCTCTCGACCAGATATTATGTTTGCGGTTTGTCTGTGTGCTCGTTATCAGGCGAATCCTAATGTTCATCATATGTTAGTGGTTAAGAAGATTTTGAGGTATTTGAAAGATACACCGAGTTTAGGGTTATGGTATCCGTGTGAGGATGGGTTTGATCTCACAGCTTATAGTGATTCTGACTATGGCGGTTGCAATAAAGATTTCAAATCAACGTCAGGAGGTTGTCAGTTCCTTGGTAGCAAACTAGTTACTTGGCAGTGTAAGAAGCAGATAGCAGTGGCTCAGTCCACTTGTGAAGCAGAATATATTACCGCGGCCAGTTTTACATCACAGGTTGTCTGGATTCAACAGTAGCCACGAGACTATGCTTTGCATATTTCTAACACTCCTATTTATGTTGATAATACTGCTGCTATAGCTGTCACTAAAAATCCCGTAAATCATTCTAAAACGAAACATATAGGGATTAAATACCATTTCATTAGAGATTGCTATGAGAAAAAGTTGATAGATGTAGTGCAGATAGACACTACAACCCAAAAGGCCGATCTCTTCACTAAAGCTTTTGATAAATCACGCTTTGATTACTTGTTAAAAGAGATAGGCATTAAATTGCTTAAAGACGTGGTTTCTGAAATTGAGGTTCCTAACACAGAGGAACCTAACCAAGATACTGAGTTGTGATGGCTTGATACTACTTGTATAGTATGTGTAGTTTGCATGGTATTTTGTAGATCATTTGCTTATTTTCTTTTCGTTTGCATGATAGGTTAGTATTTCATGATATTTCTGCATGCTTGCTTATGTTTTTGGATAGTTTTATACTTTTGTACAGAGAAAATCAAAAATCCATAAAAATCGAAAAAACCGGAAAAACAAATAAAAATTGAAAATGGAAAATCATTAAAAATTGAAAAGCCTGAAAATGAGTTGCTTACTCTATGTTGTGGGAAAGTGATTGCAATACTGAACTGACATGTAAGTTGTGGAAAACAAGTAATACAGAATGATTGATAATGTATTGGTAGACTTTATTGGCCTAATTCTAGATAGAGATGATCACACTAATAAAGCGTAAATATCATGATGAGGAAATCATGGAAATATTTACAGCGGTTGAGGGTAGTCACCTACTTATCACTGAATATGTACTGAGAAATGATTGTTCAGAAACTCAACAGACGGTTGAGGTCTCCCCTACTACGATTTATACTCGGTAGCAAAGGATAATTTTTGTGAGTCCCCAAGGTGAGCATACTTTGTCTAGAGTGCATACTTGTTTCTATTTACCTTTAATGCTTCGACCGATAGTCAACAACATTTATGTCGGGTATCCAAAGGGAGGTGTTCTCTCTAGATGGGTTGAGAAGTGCAATTCTGTATCACTGACATAGAATGATTTGAACAACGCAACATTATTGGGTTATAGACTTCAACATCAGAAGATTGATTTTCTGTGCAGATACCACAAAAGTCAAAGACAATGGGGAATCATCATGTACAGTTATATTTATTTTATTTATTTTGTTTACTTTTTGTAATCTAGCTTGGAGATAATTGCAAAATCAAAAAAAAAAAAAAAAAATATGGCTTATGTTTTGTTACTCAAGTTGTAAATACATTGATGCACCACATTATTGCAAGAGAATCATGGATCAAGAATTGAACATGGTTGAAGGATTCTACGGTATTTTTATCCGAGACATGTTTGGATGTTTAAGTTATCTACATCCGAGGGGGAGAATTGGATTGTGTCGAATCATCAAATATAGAGAACTTAACACATTCTGTGATATGGGATTGTACCTATTGACCTAGATAGCAGGGAATATCGGCTGGAGGATACCTTAGCGTTCCATCACTCAAATATATATCACTACCATCCATCTAACACCGTACATAATACGATTTCCGTTTAAGTATGGGGTTTATAGCGGCTGGTATGCGTTCTCTCAAAGTATGCAATAAATTTGAGATAAACAATGTTATCTGAAACGAAAGGTATAAGTTTAAGGTAGAAGCTCATGGCTGACAGGGTTGCTAGAAACATCGTGAGATGATTCTGTTCAATCAAATTGAAAGTACATTGATGTGATAAGAGGACAACGTCAATATATTTGTGCTCAATTGTTCTACCTCAAACATCGTGCGATCTCAAATGAGGACTGACTTCGTGATCAAAATCTAACATTGCAAGATGTTAAAGTAATTAATTCTAACGTGATCATCAAAATCTAGCGTGAAAGTTGATAAATGTTTATTGATATATTTGAAAGTTATTCTTATCTGTTTCATTAAACCTGAATTAACATGTCAACATAGTTCAGTTCTGATCCCCGAAATCAAAAAGATCAAATCAGCTTGGTGTGTCAACTCACAAAAATGTGTGTTATGTTTTAGTGTGGTTCATGATAAACTGCTTCATCTGATCTCATGACAATAACATATGATTTGTGATTATGTAATTGATTGATATATTTGATATTATAAGCTGAATGTTTTTAGACGTATGATGTTAAAGATTTGATGAATATGTCTTTGCTGATCATGACACACTGGATCTTGTAATAGTAGTTTGGTTTATAGCCTTGCATGTGCATTTATATCTGAAAATCCAAAAATAGTTGCGGTATTTGTTATTTGCATGTGCATTTATGTTTTAAGTTTAGACATGGCAAATCAGTTCTTGGAAAGGTTTACTGTGAAAGGAATCCTATGTTTTACGTTAAACTTGAAAAATTGTTTAGAGTTTAAAAGAAAAAAGTATGTTTGTTTTTATACTATGGAGATCAGTCCCAGGGGGAGTGGATGTGAAAAAGAAGGTAAAGTTTGAAGGTGAAAAGTTTTAAGTTTTAAAATTTTCAAAGCTAAGACTACCGGCCGACAGTCTTTACCCTCGGTCGAAGGACTCTGACACTCGACCGATTGTCTACACCAACGGGCCGAAGGACAAGACCATCGGCCGATGGTCACTGTAATGGTATATAAATAGGGAAGTCGGGTTACATTGTTAGGTTACACACCCTACACCCTCTTGCCGTCGTTTTTCGCTGTTACTATCGTCCTAGACCATATCCCAACCGAATACAATCATTATGGCGTCGATTATATCAACATATTGTTGGTAAGATTGATCCCAAGGTGAACTAAGTATTCGATTCATCCTAGTTTAGTGTTTTCTGCCTCTAATTTAGTTATTACGTTTGATCTAAGATCCTAGTACGTCTACAGTAACAACAAATGATATTTTGCAGCGACTGGGAGTCAAACCCCTAACCCCCATATGAGAAGTCAGGTCACCACCACGACGCCTACTCGTTGTTTGCTTGTGCTTATCATTTTTGATAATAATCATTTTTTCGATAATTTTCGTTGTTGAAGAAAGAAATAGTAAATTAATTAAAAAGAACACTCTCAAATATTGTTGAAGTATTTCAATGTAAAGTATGTCAATTTAATCAACATTTAATATGAGGTCTCTTATGTTACATTTAATCGACCAACACTCAATATGAATATGAGGTCTCTACGATTACATCACCAATAGTCGGTCAAAATCTGTAATTTCTTTAATGTGTCTTTTGAAAACATACTACGTATAAGTTATAACTATATATGAGCTTGTATAAGCACTTTTGAAACTCATATAAGTGTATACCTCTGTAACAAAGTGCTACGACATTTAAAACCTAACAATGAGAGAGTTGATGGATAACGACAAAGTCGAACAAAGATTTTCAACTTATATTAACTTGTTAATCTCTTAGTAAGAATTACTATAATAAAACTTATTTTCAATATATTTTTGTAAATTATAATAACTTTTAAACTTGAAATATCATATTATATCGAAAAGATCACATAACATTTGTTGTTACTAGTTAAAATATAATTACACATTCGCGATTAATAGTAATGGTTTGAATGAGCTTAATATTTATTGACAAAAAACCAACCATGAAATTTAGAATTATAAAATCTTCAATCTTGTTATGTAAAGAACTACGGAGTATAAAATACCGATGGCAAATTGTAACGGAATGGGAATAGACCTCGAAAGGCTTCATTGGCGACTGAAAAGCTTGGCGTTTATTTTCCTAAGGGGTTATTTATATGTTGTTCTTGTTGCTTTTGTGGATTATATTGCCTTTATGACATTTCTTGTATCGGCTTTGTTAGAGTTTCGTCGTTTGTGTTGTTTTAGCCTTTTCTTATTGTTGTTGATTGCCAATTTGCTTGGTTTTAGGTGTTTCGGCTCATACTTAGATAGCTCTGTTGTTTAGGTTGTTTTCGTTTAAGCTTTCTAGGTTAGAGGCGTTTCTTTCGGGCCTTTTCTTGTACATTATTTTTTTTTTTATGAAAGATCTCATATATAAGTTTTTGTTTTTTCCTAAAAAAAAAAAGAACTACTACTAAAGGTGTGTTTGGCGTATAGCTTGTAAGAGGTTAGAGAGTTTATAAGAGTTTCCACTTATGATTTTAATAAGATTCAAGTTTTAAGTTTGGTTTGGTGGAATATAAATGTAGAGCTTATGAAATTCACAAGCTCTAGAAAAATAAGCTCTATAAATAGCTTCTATTGGGTGTTTGACACACAAGTTTCTAAGAGCTTATGAGAGCTTAAGCTTATTTTTTTTTCATAATCTTCAGCTTCTAGCATTGTTTGGCAGAGAAATATTTCAGAGCTTATAAAAAATAAGCTTTGAAAAAATAAGCTAGTTGAAGTAGCTTATGAAAATAAGCTAGAAAACTTATTGAAGTAAAATTACATAATTAGCCCCTAACTCATTTTTTAGCTCCAGCTACAAGCTAGTTTCATTCAAATCCAAACGCACCCTAAGAAAACTAAGAGCTTATAGATTTTAAATTACTAAAAACCCTTCATAATTATTTAAAATATTATATTATGATTATTGTATTTTTTTAGTCAATTTACAATAATAAACTCAAGATTGAACTACTTCATCAAACACTCATAAAAAATGATACAAAAACTCGAACTTACAACTATAAATTAAGATAAGCTCGAGCTTTAGTTCAGACCATTAACTTTACTCCAACTATAATATGCAACTCCAACTAGTTTCGAAGTATTATTGTTACTTCTCTCTAATTTCCTTTCTCTTAGGTATTGTGCAAACCTTATCTTGATTCCTTTCTACTCCGGCCAACGTTTATCTCCGATCTATCTCTTTTGTTCACCATCTTCTGTATTAAAACATCACATTTATTTACTCACCTTTTATATCATCAACAACTTTACTTTTGTTTTCTTTTTTCTTAACCCTTGATCCATCTGTTTGTGCGAAGCAACCATCATAACTTCTTCTACTACTTTCTTCTTCTTCATCTCCGTGACTACTACCAACACAGGTTTGTAAGCTTTAATTCGTTTTCCTCACCGACCACCGGCATCTCGCCGGTGGTCCAGTGTTACTCGCTTTCTATTTGAAATAAGATCCACCGTTTTTCTCCTTTTCCGGCGACGGCTTTTGCCGGTTTGGCTTCTCCGGCCACAAGGCCGGTCTCCAGGTAGCGATCTTGTTAGGGTTTTCCTTGGGATCTGGCTTCCGGTTCTTGGTTTGGGGTTGTCTTGTCGGTTTATCGCCGTCGGTCGGGGTGGGGAGCTTCGGCTCAGGTGGCTCTTTTACTTTCACTGCTGGTTGTCATTCTTAGTGGGTTTGTAGGCAGCGAGCTCCTCGTCTGGAACTCTACTTCCCGATTGGTCGGTAATCGGTTATGGGATGGGGTGGGGGCGATTTGGGCAGATCTGTGGTGGTGTGTGTGTTTTGTGTGAAATCCGGCAGTTTCCGATGGTCTTCTGCCGCCGACGGTGATGGGTTTTGGTGAATGCTGTTGGCGGCTTTAGGTGGCTGTTCACAGTAGTGGCTGGTTTCCAGGTGGCCGCGGGTGGTACTGGTGGCTTATGGTGGTGGACTGCGGGTGGTAGTCACTAGGTGGTGTTGGTGGTTGCTAGTCGTAGTTGGCCGCTGTTTGTTCGTCCATTTGGGACCGGGGGTTTGTAAATGTCATTATAAAAGTGGCGAAGATGACTGGTTCCTTCATGGTTTGATTCGGCTTTTGGTTCTGTTCGGTAGCTGCTGGTTTAGTTCATTCATTCCATCTTTCTCATCGTCGAGTCGTTTGCGGGTTTGATGTGGTTGCCGGCGTTGTTGACTTAGTTGACTTCGGTAAATAGGCCTCGGGTTAAGTGTTCTTGGGTCTCCTGGTGATTGGTTTGAATTTGCGATTTCTGAGGAGTACTGTTGCGGGGTTGAATTCGGGATCGAGTTTATTTGTTTATGTTTTAGACTTAGGTTTGGTGGGTTGTATTTGTTTGATTTTTCAGTTGTAATTCTTATAGTGCCTATGTGTGGCTCATATTGTTTAGAACGAACATAGTGTCTCTAAAGATTGTTATGATCTGTTTAATGTTGTATCACCGAAACCTCGATTCTTTAATATATATACTATTAATATTTTTGTCAAAAAAAAAAAAAAAAAAAAAATCCAACTAGTTTCGTGTAAACAAACGTTAATAAAATAAATCGTTTACTTTCAAATTGATTGTTCACCGGATGTGAACGTAAGGGGTCAGTGGTCAAATGCGTAGTCAACTGGTCAATAAACATAAGAAGTGAAAGATGAGACGTCTGTTTTCAGGATGTGTTGTCCTTTCATCATCTTTTTCATTTTTGTCCATATCAAACGTGCTGTCTTACAACATATACAGCAATCCATTGAACTAAAATGCTTCGAATTAAACCATACATATCAACAATTGCATTAATATCTTGTTGCACCAACAATTGGGCCCGACTGTTTCTAACTAGAATTCCAATTAAGCTGTCAAAATTTTAACTCAAACAACTCATTAGTGTATTATAGAAAAACCAATTAATGTATTATTTTAGTATCATTAATTAATTTGTTGGTGAAGCACAATCAATGAATTTACAAGTAGTATTTCCTTTTTCTCCTGAATTCGCCTTTATGAACTTGTAGGCTGTCACAAGGACTTGTTGCATAGAATTATTCATCAATGCTAAGTTTAATCGTTGAACAATTTCTAGAGGCTGATAAACAAATTGCTTGCTAGTGTAGGAATTTAAAAGAGCGGTCGTTCCTTCCCTTAGAAGTGTCCGATAAGGTTCGCCTCTACCATACATGCTTTGAAGTAACGTAATGTTTGTTCCGTATTGTGTTGAAGCCAATGGTCCAAAAACAAGTGCTACTGTTAAATTCGGGCTCAGTACATTCCAATAGCATTTGTGTTGGGGCATCATCCACATTCTAGTTCAAAACATCATAGGAAATTAGTAGGTTAGATCATATTTTAAATGAAGGGTAATATTTATACCATCAAATTTGATTTATACACAATACATTGTACATTTTGTTAAACTAAATACATCAGTGAGGTGTAATCAGTCACATATTCATATACAAATACATCATCATATGAAATATAAATGGATATTTTGAATGAAAACACATCCATTATATTGAAGTTGAATGCTTATTGTCACCGTAAACATATTCATTATATGAAATTGGAATGCATACCGTTGTTATTTTATTAAATTTTAAAATAAAAACTTTATTTTACCCAAACATTAATAGTATGAAATGTTTGTTTATCATATTCGATTTCAATCTTCAATATAACTAACATGTTCCAAGAGCAGATGCTAATAAGATTGCCAACATTGTACATCACATTTCTTTATTGGCTTTAACATCACATGTTTTGCTAGGTTCGTTATACTTTAATAGTTTGGTTCAAAAGTATTATTTATGTATGTTCTATTTTTTTGGTCATTGATTCTTTTGTTGGGTCTATATTTATTTTGTGTAAACATGTTCGCTTCAATGTGCTGACAGAAGTAGATTGTGTGTTTTATTAATGTCGAATGGATGATCAAACTTGGAAAGTATATTTGTATGATCAATTAAATTTTATGTTAAATGTAAAACAGATAATAAAACTTACTGGTATGGACACGCAGAAGAATTGAAGAATGGTTCTGGAGGCAACGGAGGTAAAGGCGGTAATGGTGGCAACTCTGGAAATGGTGATAATGGAGACAACTGAGTCACTGGTGGCGACAGCAGATGAACCTCAGGAGAAGGTGACACTGCAGGCGGCTGAGTAGGTGGCAATGGAGGCAAATCAGGCGACGGTGACATTGCAGGCAACTGAGTCATTGGCGGTGATGGAGATAATGGCGGCAATTGAGGTAGAGGTGGAAGTGGCGGCAATTGAGGTAATGGCGGCAGTGATGGCAATGGAGATAATGGCGGCATTGTTGGCCACGGAGTAAGTGGCGGAACATTGAGGTGAGGAGGAGGCGGTAGATGAGGGTCAGGTGAGGACGATGGTCGGCGACAGAAGGGGGAAGGCGTGGTAGGTTGAGCAACCAAGGGGTCCACCCTATACATTTGATCATCAAACAGTTTAAACATGAGTCTGAAGTCTTGGGCGGGACCGCCTGCTGCCCCGCAACCCTGCCCGTTGCCGGAGATCTGTGCCCGACAACTACTCATGTCCGATACACCTGGAAATGAAGTTGCGAACGCGCCTAACCAGTTTGTAGTTGCTTCCCTTAACACTGTGAACTGCCCGTTCTCACCCGGGCAAGTTAGTAATACTCTTATTCCTACAACATATCATCACAAACTTAAAAAAAACATTCAATGATAATTTTGTTTTGTTATAGGCTTACAGCTAATTATATTACTCTCTACATCTCAAAATAACTGTTCTATTTGACTTTTCAAAGTGTTTGTTTTTAAATTTTGATTTTAAATGCTTTTATTAGTGATATATAATATTTAATGAAAATCATATGATGAATGGATTATGCTTTTAATTGTGTTTTCATTGGTATAACTTTCATAAAATATTATATGATACAAACAAAAATATTTAATGTTAAAATTGTATAAGATAGACTTAAAAAGTAAAGCGGAACAGTAATTTTGTATTCCAATAATTTAAAATTATTTTTTCACATCCGCCGGATTATTTTGGTTGTATATATCCGACTTGGTTAACGTTGATTAAGCTTATAATTAAGGTGTTTAAGAAAGTTAAAAAGAGTATAACTCACCACCAAGAGGATAATCAAGAATGCTAATCTCCCCATCTTTGCATTGATCACAAAAGACGGTACCACTGACCATCGTATCTCCACGAGCTCCATCAATGGTCGCAACAACAACCAACACGAGACTTGTCACTACCCAGTTCATCATCATTACGACCACATTACATAAACAAAGTAATATCTAAACAAATCATTGTATAAACAAGCTAATAATAAGAATAACACTCTTTTAACCCTAAAACTGATAGTATGTATACAACCACTGATCCGTATGGTATAGGTTATGGAATTATGTAGTATTTGTGATTGGGTTGTGTGAGAGCAGAAAAAATGGTTTGATGTAGCTCACAACTACCCAACATATATATATATATAAATAAAGATGTTAAAATTTAACAGAAAAAGATTGATAAGTCATAAGTAGAAGGCAAGAGTGTTTGTGTGATCTAAAACATACACAATCTTTGCAGCCAGAAATTTTGGTAACAAAATTAACCAAATCGAACACACAAGAGACATGATTACATGACTCAAGAATGCACATATCCGATATTTATGCTCAAATAAATAAAAGGTTTGATACATGTACTCAAGTTTGAAGGGGGGGGGGGGGGGGGGGGGGGGGGGGGGGGGAAAACTGAGGTCATAACGACAAGAGAATAAACATAGATTAAAACAAGTATGCACATTAACCCTGCAAAATCACTCTACTCATCAAGTCTATGAAAAGTTGCAATAGTACCAACCAAAACATGAAAGAACAGAAAAAGAAACTTGCCACAAATCCAATTTGGACCACTCATTGCTCGTTTTTCCGATTCAAATCATCACTTTTGTGCATCTTCTTCTTTTTCAGGTTCTTCTCTATGTCCGTTATAGCTATTGTCACCACTATACATCATAAATAATATGAAATTTAGATGAATATATTCTTTTTATAAAGAACATGTATTTAAATCAAAAGGTATTTCTAGTACCACAAATACGAACTATGTAAGATGCTAAAACTTAAAACTGTCATGGAATATATTAACGCTTACCTTACCTATACAAATTTCAAAGTCAAAGAACAACTTAGCTCCGTCACTAGCTAACAATGGATAATATACCAAAGAGAAAATAAAACAAAGGTACGGCATGCAGGGCAGATCATAACATAATCATAAGAAATCATTTAAGAGGAAATCCATGATATGTAAGGGAAAGATATACTTAGAAATCATAAATCAAGTAGTGCAGTCTATACATATGACCATGGTGATCAAACAGCATAGAATATGAGGTGTTATTTGTTTTTAAAAATGTTTTTGTCTAATGATCTGCGGCGGACCAAGTCTATAGAGAGAAGATGTTGCCTAAAGGTATGCTGAATAGTGTAGACTGTTTGTTTTTATGCAGCAAAAATATCTGCGCGTTCGCAGACATAAGACATAATAAGATTTACAGACTGAAAAACAAACACCGGAGTGTAACATATGCAAAACAAAATACAGAAAAAAAGCAGCATGCAAACTAATCGGTCCATTATAAGTGCTTTACATACACAGCAAACCAAAAGAACTGCTTGAAGAAGGAAAAGTAACAAACCTACAAAAATTATTGCAATAATAAAGATATAAACCAAAAGAAAACTGCACATAATGCTATAAGTGGTTGTTAAATATAGATAAAGAATTTGTAAACGTATAAATGTGGTCACAAAAATTCACTCTTTTGACAAAATTTCATTCCTCGTCACTGAACTTTACATCAAATTTTACTCCTCGTCCTTTTTCTTTTTTTTGTGCATCCCTCGTCCCTAATGTATCACAATTCTACATCCCTCGTCCTTTTTCTCGACTCCTCGTCCTTTTTCTTTCTGTCAATTCTACATCTCTCGTCCCTAAAAAGGACGAGGGATGTAAAATTGTGATACATTAGGGACGAGGGATGCACAAAAAAAAAAAGGGACGAGAAGTCAAATTTGATGTAAAGTTCAGGGACGAGGAATGAAATTTTGTCTACAAAAAGCTTAATAAATCATCTAATTATCATCTCATGACTAGAAACAAACCTAGCTTAATTATAACGGCAATACAAGTTAACTAAGCAAATCAACAATGGCATACACATTAAACAAACAAACAAACAAACAAGGCATATTACACTGAACATGTAACAAGTAACAATCAAAGTATTATACTATTATATGAACCGAATTAACATGAAGTAATGCGAATATCAAACCTTGGTGGAGAAACATCAACAACTTCTTCTGTTGTATTCTTTCTCCAACTCCTCTCAGTCGAATCCTCATTAGACCTCGGCTTCCCACGACCCATCTTAAACCGATCAACCGAACCTAAATCTTTAATCTTGGTTACCTCAAGTTTCTCATCAATCTCTTTCCAATCCTCACCCTGTTCCTTCAACACCTCTTCCCTCGGCCTCGCATCCCGGATTCGCACCGCTCGTAACCTTCACCGTCTCCACTTCTCCAACAACCGACAACTTCCTAGGTTGAAAATTCAACCTAGGCCTACTCACATTCGCACCATTCACTACATCCAAATCACCATCACCTCTCCTATCCCTCTAACTATCAAACGCACCACCAAACTTTCGCACTTAACATCCTTCTTCCGCCCCCAATTATCCGAATTATCCGCCTCATTGTTCGATTCAAATCCCATTCCCATTCTTCTCAAACCCACCACCACCATTAGTCGATTTTTTCTCAGCACCCCAATTATCAGTTTCATCCGCACATACTAGGTCTCCTACCTTCATCATCGCCATTGCCATTACTCCTACCCGGTCCCCACCTCCAAGATTCATTACTATTCCTATAACTGCTATAAGATCTGACCCACTGCCTAATCTAGTTCTATCCAACTCTTCCGCGGTCCGTTGTCTCGGACCGGTGGGAAGCATCATCATATCCTCAGTTGTCAAACCCGTATTTGCTTTATAACTATTATTATTAACCTTACCAGTTACAAATTCACCGAGAGATAGAGTCGCACCTTTTTTTTTTTTTTTTTTTTTGGTTTTCGTTTGGGTTGCTGTCATCAAATCGGGGAAATCAGAAGACGCAGCGGGTGTTGGGGTTGTTGTTCTTGTTTGAGTTCGTCTTCGTGTTCTTCAGAATCTAAAGCCCGGGCGCCAGGTTTGGACCAAGCGCTCGTTACGGTCGCCGTCATGATTGCGTTTTGTTTTGTGTTTTCGCTGGGTTTTGTGGAGGAAGAAGAAAAATAGGTTTTTCAGAAGTATTCGTTTTATTTTTTTTTATTTTTTTAACAGTTTTTTAGCCCCGTGTTAATTAGATGATTAATTGTAAAATGCATATGTAAACGCAAAACGTCAAACGTAAAATAAAAATTTTAAACAAAAATGAAAACGTAAACGAAAAATGTAAATGCATATGCAACATAACCATAAAACGTAAACGTCAACGTAAATTGTAAATGTAAAATGTAAACGTAAATTAATACGTAGAAGTAAAGCGTAAAACGTAGACGTAAAGCGTAAAACGTAGACGTAAAGCTTGAAACGTAGGTGCAAAATGTAGGCGAAAAACGTTAAAGGCAAACGAAAAATGGAAAAACAAAACGCAAACGTATTTTGACATGTGACCCAACATGTCCAACTCGTTTTTCATGTATTGTCATCATAGAGGTTCTACATTCAGATACTAACGTCTAATACCGAAGAGCTACTTATGATGCTTGGGTCGAAAAGGAACACCATAAATGAATATTCAGATACGTTTTGTAAACATTGCATTCTTTTGAAAAGGAACACCATAAATGAATATTTAAATCAAGGGTTTTCGACATCTGATGATTTCTACATATAGACAATCACCGTAAATAATAGTTTACAATAGTACTTCCGTTGACAATGCAGTCAAAATAAGATACACGGTGATGATTTGGTGAATGCAACGTTTCCTTGAAAAATATGCCATGTAAGACTCCATGCACATAGCTTGTCTAACATATAAGCAAACAGCGGAAGACTTCTAGGGAACCTGAGAATAAACATGCTAACAAGTGTCAACACAAAGGTTGGTGAGTTCATAGTTTTAATGTTTTGCATAATCTGTACATAAAGGTGGATCACAAGATTTCAGTTGTTTCATCCAGAAATGTTTATCAAAATATTCTACAAGATTGAGCACCCTGGTAACTAAACTTAACGTATATATAATTTGTACCCTTTGTATAATTATCTTAATAATACACGCAAACCAACGTGTACGCTTCTCAAATAGCATACGTCCGTTAAAAGGCTAGTGCTCTAGCTCGGACCGGGATATCAAGCCCTATGGATCCATATACTGCTACTCGCGCCCACCAGTTCTTATAACCGGCAGTTACTAGTTACCAAAGCTAAGGGATTTTCGGTTCAAACTCAGTATAGAATTTAGTATGTACTTGTGTCCATTGTTTTTAAAATAAAGTGCATGTATTCTCAGCCCAAAAATATATATTGCAAAATCATTTAAAAAGGGAGCAAACGAAACTCACCTTAGCAGCACATAAAGTTGTTCATCGTAATTTGACCGAAACTCGGAATATCAAATAATTGTAGATCTCAACCTAGAGAACATATGTTGGTCAATAAATGTCTATCAAGCTAGGTCAAGTCATAGTGTATCTCAATCCTAATGCTCGAGATTGACATACAAAAGTTATCAAAAGTCATTTCAAAAAGTCAATCTGATTCAATACTATAGTTGAATGATTATGATAATCGAAACATTTTAACATTTCACATAGTTTCCCAATTCTTGTAAAATTAGACTATAGTTTTTATAAGGCTTTAAAATATGATAAAATAATCAATTTTGACAATTGTTTAACAAAACAAGACGTGCCTTATATAAGGATTCATTTACTTGGCTAGTAATATTCAAAAATCCAATTTATCAATCTTACAAACAAGTTGTTTAAATATCCATTGCAGATTCAAAAGCAATTTTAATTAATGTCAATCATAATTCAGTTGATCATATCTTTTAATTCGTTCACCGAAATTACGCGATTTCTAAATGAAAAGTTATTGATTTTTCGTCAACTTTCCAAAAACATGCATATCATATACCTTTATCGGTAATATATGTATTTAATTCGTGATTCATCATAAACTGTTAAACGACGAAATTTAGCATACAAGCATGCATAAATATATATACTCGAGCACTAGATATGGATACACAATTAATATATAAAAGATAAGATATAAATGATCACGTATCAATATTGTGATTCAATATTGTAGGAAAGTACATCGACGCAACGGAGATGATAAACACTAGGTTTGACTTGCCAATAATACCCATGAACATTACCCATAACCTCTATAGTTATAACCCATAGTTTTCCTAGCTCTATCCCGCTCGAAAACCCATTTTTGAAAGTGACACGCTCATAACCCCGTCGTAGTATTTTATGTATAATACTAATAATAATACTCCTAATTATAAGATTAATAATAATATTAATCTTGATAATAATAATAATAATAATAATAATAATAATAATAATAATAATAATAATATGTAAGTGTATGTGTGCGAGAGATAGAGTGATACACCAACTAAAAAAACGTTCGAGCTTTATAGACCTGGCCTGCCCACCATAGCCATGCGATCGCATGGTTTGTGTGAGGGGATGCCATGCGATCGCATGGCTCCCATTTCCAGCTCACATCTGATTTTGTCCTAACGCTTGTCGACATATTTAAATATAATATATATAATATATTTAATTTATATAATTATTTATATATTATATTATATTTACGTGCATAGTTAATTTGTAACTTTTGCTCCGATAAGTTGTACGTCGTTACTCGACTTATGTCCCGTTTCCGGTTTTTAAATGTCCTTTCGTACGCTGAGAAAACTCACTCTTTATGTTTCGTGACTCATACCTTTGTCAAATTATATACTTAAATTATCCATAAACTATATCAATAGAATTGTAACTTATACACTTGAGTGTTTTGGTCATTTACTTCTATAAATCATCGTCTCGTAGTATATACATATACATATATACATTTTCATTTTAAAATAGTGTTTTACTGTAGCAAAGTTTTTTTACTGTAGCAAATAGTGATTTTCGAAAACACTGTAGCTTTTCGGGTACTGTAAAAATTCGAAAATACTGTAGCAAATTAGTGTTTTGCTGGTTCATCTTAAACGTTTTAGTTAACTTATCTAAATATCAATCGAATCAATAATTGAATGTTACTATCATTTACAAAATAACTTGGAATCATATATATATATATATATATATATATATATATATATATATATATGTATATGTATATGTATATATATATATATGTATATGTATGTATATATATATATATATATATATATATATATATATATATATATATATATATATATATATATATATATATATATATATATATATATATATATATATGCACATTAAGTTATATATATATATATATTGTTCGTGAATCTTCGAGAACAGTCAAAAAATAATTGATTACATGAATATAGTTCCAAAACTTTGAGACTCAACATTACAGACTTTGCTTATCGTGTCGAAAACATTAAATCATTTTAAGATAAAGTTTAAATTTGGTCAAAAATTTCCCGGTCGTCACATTTATGAAATGATTATTTTTCCGACACATTTTTGTTTCCACCGGATTACTTCCAAAGACGATATCGTATGAGCAAGCCTTTATTTCTTCGTATATGTCAAGGTATATTGATTTTTTCTCAAACCCTGATTCCTTCGTATTTTAAGTATTATATTCAAAAACACGATGCTACTGGATTACTTGGTTTTAATATCGTTCAAAAAATAATATCCGTCATACAACAACTAGCATATGCGGCTTCCGCCGATCTTTTTGATAAGTATTTGCATATGTGTGATCAAACTTCGTATGATTGTTTAAATAATTTTTGCAAATGTATTTTTCACTTGTACACAATCAGATGTTTGAGGAAACCAAATGCACAAGATGTGCAACGTTTGATCGCTAAACATACGAAAATACATGATTTTTCGTGGATGCTAGGAAGTGTCGATTGTATGCATTGGTTATGGAGAAATTGCCCAGAACGTTGGAAGTGTCATTATACACGAGGTGATCATGATGTCCTGACAATAATGCTTTAAGTGGTAGCTTCGTATGATGGGTGGTTTGACACGCTTTTTTTAAACCGCAGATCAAATAGGATATGAACGTACTTAATCAATCCGATTTGTTTCACGATTTATTACATGGTGAAGCTCCACCATTTACCTTTACGGTTAATGGATGTACGTTTAATAAGGGTAATTATTTGGCGGATGAAATTTATCCGGAATAGTCAACATTAGTGAAGTCCTTTAAAAATTCGATAGACCTGAATCCTGAAAACCTCAAAACTCAAAAAATATCAAGAATCGACAAGAAAATATATTGAATGCGCATCTGGAATTCTACAAGGCTGATGTTAAATTGTTCAACATACGCCAAAACCATATTATATAAAAAAAATTAGAAGAATTATGCTAACTGCGTGATTTTAAATAATATGATAACCGAGGAAAATGACTGTGTATTTTGTTGACTCGAGGAGATTTATCGTCCGGTTCGGCATACACGAAGAACAATCCAAGAAAGGGTTGACGCGGAACTTCGGGTGGACGCGAAAATAAGAGATGCATGCGTTAACTACTACGAGATATGCTTGTGGAACATGATCAATCATAGATTGAATCAATCAAGGATTGAATGCAATGAGGGGTGGATGTAGTGACCCGAACTTTTCCATGTTTATATATATATATATATTAAATGAAATTGTTATTTACATGATTAAGTGTTTCCAACATATTAAACAATCAAACTTGTTAAGACTTGATTAATTGAAATAGGTTTCATATAGACAATTGACCACCCAAGTTGACCAGTGATTCACGAACGTTAAAACTTATAAAAACTATATGATGACATATATATGGTTATATATATAGTTAACATGATATTATAATAAGTAAACATATCATTAAGTATATTAATAATGAACTACATGTGTAAAAATAAGACTACTAACTTAATGATTTCGAAACGAGACATATATGTAACGATTATCGTTGTAACGACATTTAACTGTATATATATCATACTAAGATATATTATATATCATAATATCATGATAATATAACAATTTAACATCTCATTTGATATAATAAATAATGGGTTAACAACATTTAACAAGATCGTTAACCTAAAGGTTTCAAAACAATATTTACATGTAACAACTAACGATGCCTTAACGACTCAGTTAAAATGTATATACATGTAGTGTTTTAATATATATTCATACACTTTTTAAAGACTTCAAAGCACTTATCAAAATACTTCTACTTAACAAAAATGCTTACAATTACATCCTCGTTCAGTTTTATCAACAAATCTACTCGTATGCACCCGTATTCGTACTCGTACAATACACAGCTTTTAGATGTATGTACTATTGGTATATACACTATAATGATCAGCTCTTAGCAGTCCATGTGAGTCACCTAACACATGTGGGAACCATCATTTGGCAACTAGCATGAAATATCTCATAAAATTACAAAAATATGAGTAATCATTCATGACTTATTTACATGAAAACAAAATTACATATCTTTTATATCTAATCCATACACCAACGACCAAAAACACCTATAAACACTTTTATTCTTCAATTTTCTTCATCTAATTGATCTCTCTCAAGTTCTATCTTCAAGTTCTAAGTGTTCTTCATAAATTCCAAAAGTTCTAGTTTCATAAAATCAAGAATACTTCCAAGTTTGCTAGCTTACTTCCAATCCTGTAGAGTGATCATCCAACCTCAAGAAATCTTTCTTATTTATAGTAAGATATCTTTCTAATACAAGGTAATACTCATATTCAAACTTTGATTCAATTTCTATAACTATAACAATCTTATTTCGAGTGAAAATCTTACTTGAACTTGTTTTTCGTGTCATGATTCTGCTTCAAGAACTTTCAAGCCATCCAAGGATCCTTTGAAGCTAGATCCATTTTTCTCATTTCCAGTAGGTTTATCCAAGGAACTTGAGGTAGTAATGATGTTCATAACATCATTCGATTCATACATAAAAAACTGTCTTATTCAACGTTATAAACTTGTAATCACTAGAAGATAGTTTAGTTAATTCTAAACTTGTTCGCAAATAAAGTTAATCCTTCTAACTAGACTTTTAAAATCAACTAAAAACATGTTCTATATCTATATGATATGCTAACCTAATGATTTAAAACCCGGAAACACGATAAACACCATAAAACTGGATATACGCCGTCGTAGTAAAACCGGGGGCTGTTTTGGTTGGGATAATTAAAAGCTAAGAAGAACTTTGATTTAAAAGCTATACTTCTGGAAAAATGATTTTTATTATGAACATGAAACTATATCCAAAAATCATGGTTAAACTCAAAGTGAAAGTATGTTTTTCAAAATGGTCATCAAGATGTCGTTCTTTCGACGGAAATGACTACCTCTTTCAAAAACGACTTGTAACTTGTATTTCTGACTATAAACTTATACTTTTTCTATTTAGATTCATAAAGTTAAGTTCAATATGAAACCGTGGCCACTGGAATCACTCAAAACGGATTAGAAACGAATAAATGGCGAGTAAAACAAGATTGATAAAAACTACTCATTTTACCTACGTGAAAGTTAGTAATAAATCTATTCCAACCATAACCTAATTAACTTATATTGTATATTATGTAATCTTGAGATACCATAGACACGTATACAATGTTTCGACCTATCATGTCGACCCATCTATATATATATTGCGGAACAACCATAGACACTCTATATGTGAATGTTGGAGTTAGCTATACAGGGTTGAGGTTGATTCCAAAATATATATATAGTTTGAGTTGTGATCAATACTGAGATACGTATACACTGGGTCGTGGATTGATTCAAGATAATATTTATCGATTTATTTTTGTACATCTAACTGTGGACAACTAGTTGTAGGTTACTAACGAGGACAGCTGACTTAATGAACTTAAAACATCAAAATGTATTAAAAGTGTTGTAAATATATTTTGAACATACTTTGATATATATGTACATATTTGTTATAGGTTCGTGAATCGACCAGTGGCCAAGTCTTACTTCCTGACGAAGTAAAAATCTGTGAAAGTGAGTTATAGTCCCACTTTTAAAATCTAATATTTTTGGGATGAGAATACATGCAGGTTTTATAAATGATTTACAAAATAGACACAAGTACGTGAAACTACATTCTATGGTTGAATTATCGAAATCGAATATGCCCCTTTTTATTAAGTCTGGTAATCTAAGAATTAGGGAACAGACACCCTAATTGACGCGAATCCTAAAGATAGATCTATTGGGCCTAACAAACCCCATCCAAAGTACCGGATGCTTTAGTACTTCGAAATTTATATCATATCCGAAGGGTGTCCCGGAATGATGGGGATATTCTTATATATGCATCTTGTTAATGTCGGTTACCAGGTGTTCACCATATGAATGATTTTTATCTCTATGTATGGGATGTGTATTGAAATATAAAATCTTGTGGTTTATTGTTACGATTTGATATATATAGGTTAAACCTATAACTAACCAACATTTTTGTTGACGTTTAAAGCATGTTTATTCTCAGGTGAATACTAAGAGCTTCCGCTGTTGCATACTAAAATAAGGACAAGATTTGGAGTCCATGTTTGTATGATATTGTGTAAAAACTGCATTCAAGAAACTGATTTCGATGTAACATATTTGTATTGTAAACCATTATGTAATGGTCGTGTGTAAACAGGATATTTTAGATTATCATTATTTGATAATCTACGTAAAGCTTTTTAAACCTTTATTTATGAAATAAAGGTTATGGTTTGTTTTAAAAATGAATGCAGTCTTTGAAAAAAAAACGTCTCATATAGAGGTCAAAACCTCGCAACGAAATCAATTAATATGGAACGTTTTTAATCAATAAGAACGGGACATTTCAGTGGAATGGGGTGTTGATAATGTGTATGGGACCTTATGATCGTCTTTCACCAACATCGAGTGATCAATCACCATGTCCCGGTCTTTATGGATTTACCTTAATCAAAAATGTGATGATTCTCAGGCAAAGTCACGAGTAATTCACAAAGGCTAGAGCAAAACATCCAAAATCAATAACCTAAAATAAGAGGCCAAGCTCCCTATTTATAGGTTTGAAATATTCACGGAATCAATGTCTGCGCATTCTCTATTGATCCGCATTAACTATGCGGGACATCTTGGCAATATTTGGTTTATGCGGGCTTCCGCAGTGCAATAATATGATATGAGCGGTTGTTGCTTATTCACGCAGCTTTGATTGCACTTGCCTTTATTTTTCCTTTTGCACTTAAAATATGCATATACATGTCTATGTATATGATCAAGTCCCCCCAGTTTATTGTGTTACATTTTTGCAAAAAAAATGTAGCATAATAAACTCTAAAAAATGTAGTTAAAGATGTTTCAAGAATCCGCAATCATTATTGCCGTAGCGAATATGTTACCGTTAGACTTATCCTGGCATAGTAACGACTATATTATCATTCCCGAATTAGTGTCACATATTTTATAGTCGCTAAATTGAGCCGTTGGAGTTCTCAATTGACCTATATATATTGGCAAACCATAATTTTAGAAAATTTACATTGCCATCTTTCTTTCTCTTATTTGCAAAATAAATCAACCATCTATTTACAACTTCAAAACACCGCCATTCTCAAAATGAAGATTCAAGAGATTAATCAGAAGGAGAACCCTAAAAACTTTATTGTCAATCGACTAAAGAGCCCATAATCGAAAATTCCCAAATCGTCGGCCAAGAAGGATGCTTCGAATGAAACCGAAAGAAATAAGCGAAAACTTATTTCACCCATTCCTTTTTAAAAGAAAAGGGCCAGGCAAAACGCGAAAAATATGGTTGAAAACCCAGTGATTTCAGACTACAGCTCCCAGCCTAAGACCAGTAAGTGTGCTTACGTGTATTAGTTTATCTTATGAATATTGTTTGTCAATGTTATTTAAGCTCTCTATTGCGCTTTTATGCAGCAGACCAAGCTAGCAGCCCTGCTGAACCAAGCCAACTATCCCTCGTTAAATATGAAGACACATTCCGCACTCCGCCAAGCGTGATAAGCTCAGTGAAAATCGATGGTTTTCCTGGGTATTTATGCGCCTCATCATCTGCCACAATGGAGCAACACCAGCAGATGAAACTGGAGATTCCAGATGACCTTCGTCATGAATTCGCTAAACTGTCATCTGCAGACGCACACAACTGCTTTGTGCAAAACTTCTACATGGCTTTTAACTTTGCGTTCGACGTGATTGCTCGGAAAGAGCAATTTTATGACGTTCTAAAGAGTGAAAAACTCAAATTTGAAGCGGAGCATTCCAAATTGGTCCAATCTGAGAAGAAATGTTCCGCCCTTTCCGCAGATCTTCAAGCTTCCAATGAAGCTGCGGAAAACTTGAAGAAGCAATTGTCTACCAAGGCAATTGATGAAAGTAATTTGAAGGCGCCAATGTGGCCTTGAAAGAAGAACTTGTCAAACTCACCACCGAACGCGATAAAGCCTTTTCCGTAAGGCCACTGCGGAGTTAAATTTTTCGATACTGCGGCAGCACTTGACCTTTTTTTGGGCAAAAAGTAATGGATTCCTACCCTGTCTCTCAACATTTTGAGACCTACGTTGCTGCGTTGCAGCAACGTGAATGGGTGAACATTTTGACATAATTTTCGCAAGTTTGTGATGTACCAGATTCGCTTCCGCAAGAATTAGCGGATCTCGTTTGCCCTCCTGAAGAGGCGCAAGAAATTTTTGAACGTGCAAAGGCAGATATAAGCGAAATCCCCATCCCTCGACTTAGATAGTGAAGAATATGGATGATTTTGTAAGCGCATGTTTGATGTAATTAGCTTTGCAGCTATCTCTACGATTTATTAATAAAGTTCCTTTTCAATTTCAATTGCACTCTGACGTGTAAAGCAGATCTGAACGTGCAACTCGAGCTGTAAAGGGAAAATGGGGTAGGTGAACAGTGCGCGCCGCGCACTCTCTTTTGTGCGCTTGGCGCACCCTACTTTCCAGCAACTTTTCTTCCTTTTTAAGCCCCTTTCCACCTTTATTCTAAAGGACACCAGTTCACAGTCATTTCATAGGCTAAGGTTACGATTCAAGGTGATCCTTGGAGTAATTCAGGATCACCTAATCCATCATTTCGATCCGGAATCAAGAATCATCATGATCATCATCCAAGATTTCTTCAAAAGGTCGATTCTTGTTAGTTCAATGAATTCTATCTTTATTTCCAGTTTGTTATTGTCTTTAAATATGATTGTTAGCTCATTCTTTTTATGCTTGTCAAGATAAATAACCGAGATATTGAATGTTTGTTTTTGATTGATTGTTCTTATGCACGATAGTTTGATGTTTGAATACAAGAACCATTCTTGTTAAGTTTAATCTTTTCGATTCAATTAGTTGGTATATTTGTTTAACCAAGAAACATCATCTTGTTAATTTAGTATATCGATTTACACCTAGTGACAAGTGTTTGCCCGTCTTTTACCAAAAGGGGTAAGTTGCGTTCAAACGATTAATCTATATAGGAATGTAAGAACGACTCTTGTAGATACTTTCGGATAGCTTAATTGATATGTGTAGTTGTCTAGGAGAACGATCAATTCCCTAGAATATGTTATACATATTTTCACTACTCAATTCCATATAGCTAATAGGTGTTAGAAATTTGCCTTATCTAGTGACGTTTATAGGGATTCTATTACTACACTTAATTGATTACTTGGGTTGGGTGAATTGAGCATTTAACCGGGCCAAGGGGATGAACTAAGCTAAACCATTAGTTGAGATAGGAGTGGATCATGATCAACACATCATTGGCATGATCATCATTCAAGTCTTTAGACTAGTTGAATTAGTTGATTACAAATAGGAGGTCTTAGATGACAAGAACATCACTTGCATCGTGTAATCCCGTTTGAGTGTTTGCGCAAGATTACTCTTGGTAAACCGATCAATTAGTTCTCGTGCATAGTCAATCAATCCGGTCTTAATCCATAATAACATTCAATATCGAGGGTAAAAAGTCTAGATGAGCATATTCCTTTAATTTGATATAAAAACTATCTTTTCATTTTTATAAATCTAAAATACCAAAAATATTGTCTTTTAAACTTATTCCTTTATTAATTTGCCCATCGTTAAATGGCAACACAATATCTTGTATTTGTTTGATTTCATTTTATCTAGTTAAATCCCAATTTAGTTTATACAATCTTAACTTACACATATAACTGTCCTTGGAACGATACACGGATTTTTACCATTATCTATACTACTACACGATTGGGTACACTGCTCGTAGTTGTGTAATAGTTCTAATAACCGGTGTTTTTCCTAATATAAATTATATATCACGTTTTGCACATCAAGTTTTTGGCGCCACTGTCGGGGACAGTTGTGTCAAGATAAGAATTGTTGACTAAGTTGTGATTATTATTTTTTAGATTTTATCATTTTTTCGTAGAATTTTTATTATATTTTTTTATCACTGTTTAGTGTCGGTGCTTTTATTCTTTTCTAGTTTTTGTCAGTTGCAGGGAAATGGTTGACCACAGGAATATGACAATGGGTGAGAGAATGAGAGTAGAACGAAGGAAACTAATCAAATTATATTTATCTCCTAGTGTTACCAACAAGGGTTACCAAGAGAAAGAAAAAGATGAAGTTGTGGTTAACACTAAAAACATGTCTATGAAAGAGAGGATGATAGTCGAAGGTTGCTGCCCGTGTTTTTATGGGTCTTGGCAATGTTGCATGAATCCGGACGTAAAACATTCGAGTCCCCTACCCACTATGCAACTTTTTACCGATCATTATGCAACTTGTTACCGATCATTATTCACCGTTGATTCTGTTTCCGTAACATTGAAATGTGACAGAGTCCAGTCCAGCTCCACAACTTATAACTTCACAATCTATTGTGCAAAATGAACTGGTTGTTGAAAAATGTACTCGTTTAGCTCCACTTTCTGAGCTTTTGCAGGATTTCCCCGAGTTACATTCTTACTCTTCTAGTTATATAGATGAGATTGTGGTAAAGGAGGAAGTCGGTTCGCTACTCGTTCTCATGGCTAATGGCTATGAACCTACAACTGAAGAATTAAAGGAATTGAAGCTGGAAATTGAGCCCCGCTCAATAGTTGAGATTCATAGCGGGTCCACGCTTATTCCAGAGGATGTCAATTTGAGGAAGACAATCTATAAAGACCAATTTGACCAAGATCCACCAATAAGAATAAAAGTTTTACTCAAAACCGCACTTGGAGGGGAGTCATGTGTTAACCCTTGGGTTAGGTTATCCTTTTTCGGGAAACTAAAAAAGGATTTATCACATATAATATACACCACCCGAGGTGTAAATGATTGGCTCACTATTCTGATTCGTGGAACTTTTTCCACCGACTTCATGTCTCGTCCGAAAAAGTATGGGAGAGATTAACCCTACTAGGCATTAAATTTGGGGTCGAGTCGAGTGCATGATGCGTTAATAAAAGTGCACGATGTTTTTCAAGGTTTTAGTAACACTAGGATTAAAATTCAGCAAGGTACCTATCAAATTAGAATTTGTGTGATGAAGATCAAGGAATGAAGGATGCACCATCGCTCACCTATATTCCACGATCTCCGGTTTTTGAACCTAGGTTTTTCGAACTCCTTTTTTCTCACTATTGCCCTCTCGAATTTAAATTTTACTGATTTTAGTTAATGAGGGCATTACTTAATCTTAAGTGTGGGGGGAATCGATGGTATAAATTCTCACGGGTATTCAAACGGTATTCAACTTGGCTTATTTTCGTAATTTAATGGGAAATTTTAAAATTTTTGAAGTAAAGGCCTTAATGGAAAAACCAAGTGTTGGGGATTTTACCATCTTTTCGAATTTCTATCACCAAATTTTGCAAGAAAAGTGTTTTAAGGTACTTTTGGCTTGAAAAAGAAAACGAATAAATGTCACTTAACTAAAAGGATGCATCTAGTTCATCTTTGAAGGAAGTAAAGTCTTCCGAATTTTTACCTTACTTGATATAGCAAACTTCCTAAACTATATCATTTCATACCAATATCATATCACGATATAAAGGTACAGTGGGAAGGGAAAGTCTTGAACTTTTAAACCAAAAAATAAACTTGGTAGGGTAAATCCAAGTCGCTATCTACTGCAAGACCGATTACGGTGTATAAGCTGGAGCAGGATCTGTCCCACGCGATAGCTTAGTCTTCGCAGTTTTAACCTTTGATCTAAAATGTACAAATTGTCATGAAAGACCGATATTAATATCGCGTCAGGGGGCACCCGGTTAAGAGTTCCATGATACTACAATCATGGAGGAGGATAGCTTGCTAATCGCCGACTGAGACTTCGGTTTTCAGTTACCCTCAACCGGATTTTGAAGTTAAAACAGGAAAACGTGTCTAGTGTAAAAACTAGCATGACATTTTTAAAATCATAAAACGTTTTCTTAAGATCCAATTTTCCCTAAGGATCCAAATTTTTCAGAACTTGCAACGAAGTTCACTTCTCCCGATTACTCCAAATGTGTGCGTGTGTCTCATATAGCGTGAGTTTTGTGTTCCAAAATAACGTATGTGTTTTGTGTACTTCGTATGACTAGTGTAAACTTGTGTACTATATCGTGTGTGTGTGACTTCCATTATTGTGTTCTCCAATAAATATGTATGTTTTCTATTTTATGCTTTGTATTAATATAGCAAGAGTTAAGTGTGGGGGGTTTGATATTGCTTAAATTAGACATATCTTTAGTCACAATATCGAGTCCTGTTGTTATTTATTTCGTATGTAAACATAGTATTTCCGTTTGTATTTCATATTATTGTAATATAGTCTAGAATCATTGTAAACTTGAAGAAATATCGAAGATTATGAATGATGCTGCTCAGGGATCGAAAATAAGACCAGAAATCCACAAAAGTAAGGTGCGCGCCGCGCACCACTAGCAGTGCGTGCCGCTCACAAAACCAAATTTTGATCAGAGAATCTCCAGAGACGAAATAAGAGAAAGCCAAGGGAGTGCGCTCAGCTCACTCAGTGCGCTCAGCGTACTTCCTCCGCGCACTCTGGCGTGTAAAGCAGATCTGAACGTGCAACTCGAGCTGTAAAGGGAAAATGAGGTAGGTGAACAGTGCGCACCGCGCACTCTCTTTTTTGCGCTTGACGCACCCTACTTTCCAGCAACTTTTTTTCCTTTTTAAGCCCCTTTCCAGCTTCATTCTAAAGGACACCAGTTCACAGTCATTTCATAGGCTAAGGTTACGATTCAAGGTGATCCTTGGAGTAATCCAGGACCACCTAATCCATCATTTCAATCCGGAATCAAGAGTCATCAGGATCATCATCCAAGATTTCTTCAAAAGGTCGATTCTTGTTAGTTCAATGAATTCTATCTTTATTTGCAGTTTGTTATTGTCTTTAAATATGATTGTTAGCTAGTTCTTTTTATGCTTGTCTAGATAAATAACCGAGATATTGAATGTTTGTTTTTGATTGATTGTTCTTATGCGCGATAGTTTGATGTTTGAATACAAGAACCATTTTTGTTAAGTTTAATCTTTTCGATTCAATTAGTTGGCATATTTGTTTAACCAAGAAACATCATCTTGTTAATTTAATATATTGATTTACACCTAGTGACAAGTGTTTGCACGTCTTTTACCAAAAGGGGTAGTTGCGTTCAAACGATTAATCTATATAGGAATGTAAGAACGACTCTTGTAGATACTGTAGAGACCCATCCTAATCCATCCGGATGAAGTCCATATCGATTATAAACGATTCACAACAGTTGATTACATCGCGAGGTACTTGACCTCTATATGATACATTTTACAAACATTGCATTCATTTTTGAAAAGACAATCTTTCATTTACATCGAAAGTTGACGGCATGCATACTATTTTATAATATATCTAACTATAATTGACTTAATAATAATCTTGATGAACTCAACGACTCTAATGCAACGTCTTTTGAAATATGTCATGGATGACTCCAAGCAATATCTTTAAAATGAGCAATTACACAGCGGAAGACTTCTTTCATACCTGAGAATAAACATGCTTTAAAGTGTCAACCAAAAGGTTGGTGAGTTCATTAGTTTAACATAAATAATCATTTCCATCATTTTAATAGACCACAAGATTTCATTTTCAGTTCTCATAAATATACGTCCCATGCATAGAGACAAAAATAATTATTCATATGGATTGAACACCTGGTAACCGACATTCACAATATACATATAAGAATATCCCCATCATTCCGGGATCCTCCTTCGGACATGATATAAATTTCGAAGTACTAAAGCATCCGGTACTTTGGATGAGGCTTGTTGGGCCCGATAGATCTATCTTTAGGATTCACGTCAATTAGGTTGTCTGTTCCCTAATTCTTAGATTACCAGACTAAAAAGGGGCATATTTGGTTTAATAATCCAACCATAAAATGTAGTTTTAAGTACTTGTGTCTATTTCTTCAAACATTTATAAAATCAGCGCATGTATTCTCAGTCCCAAAAATATATATTGCAAAAGCATTTAAAAAGGGAGCAAATGAAACTCACAATACTGTATTTTGTAGTAAAAATACATATGACGATATTGAACAATGCAGGGTTGGCCTCGGATTCACGAACCTATATCAGTTATATATATTAAAACATATAATTAACATGTAATAATAATCAATCCCGTTTATATATTATTTATTTAATTTAGTAATATATTTGTTATTTTTAAAGGTTATATATATATATATATATATATATATATATATATATTTTGTATATTAATATTTATATATATAGTTATATTAATATATTTATAGATTGATAATATTATATTATAAATTAATAATTTGTATATAAAAATAATACTAGTTATGATAAAATTCATGTTGATTCTAATAATAATAATAATGTTAATAAAAAAATAAAAATGCTTTTAATATTAATAATAATGATAATACTACAAAAAATAAATAAAAAGTTATATGTTAATAATATTACTAATATTTGTGATAATAATAATATTAATGATATTAATAATAATAATAGTACTTTTACTAATAATGAAAATAATAACGAAAATAATAATAATAATAATAATAATAATAATAATAATAATAATAATAATAATAATAATAATAATAATAATAATAATAATGAGTAATAAGTAAACTACCTCAAAGAAGTATTCCTAAAAAAAAATGTCCAAGTCCGGGTTTGAACCCGCGACCTCTCGTTCACCCATCAAACACTCAAACCAACACGCCAAATCTGTTTTTCTATTTTTAATCAGATACAAATTATTTACAAACCGTATTGTCTGTTTCCCTATTTCTCCTTCATTTAATCGTACAATATCACCATCTCCATAATCATAATCATTATCATTATTATGATCATCACTATCATCATGAACCTCATCATCTAATCGTGTAACCATGGCATCCGTATTATCATCATCATTTTTATCATCATGACCTAACCATAGTCATTATTCTAATCACTTCATCATTCAGCCTACAATTCAGTTTCCTCATCATCATTTGTTAACGGTATTATCGTGAATCATAAACATCATCCTGCAACATCCCATCGTGCCATCAATCACAGGAACCATCTTCATTATTCGTTAAACAGAAGCAAAGTGTATAGCATCAGTTTAAGCAGCGAAACAGGAAGCTGTAGCAGTCATTCTTCAATTGTTGTTCGATCAGAAAGGAAAACTAAAATATATGAAGCAGAAGAAACGAGTAGCATCACCATCATCTTTCTCATCATATCCTACTAATCATCAATGTGATTCATCAACAAATCACAATCATGATCATCCTATCTAAAATTTTGATTTGGCCCAAATAGGAAAAGAGATATATATTGGCTTAACAACAGTTTCACAAGTCCATTAACATCTAACCCACACTATCGGCCCAACTTCATGATAATGAAATACGGCTCAATTGAAAATCAACAAGCAGCAATACTTTGGCCAAATTCCAAACAATAGTTGGTGACAAGTAGGGTTTACATGTTTGTTTGCTCCCTTTTTCTTTTATACGAATATTAGACAGAAACAACAATGATTCAATAAAAAGCAATCATCCTCTTACTTTATCACATGGCCATAAGCTAGCAAAAGGAAAAAGGACAAGTAGCAAAATTAAAATAAGTCTTGGTGGGGAATTAAATTAAATTTCGGTGGAGTGTGGGGTTGATCAAGAAGAAAACCGACAGAATATATATAACTTTCATCCACAAAGTCAAAGTTACTAAAAAAATGTAGGAAACGTCCATTTTCTGCAGCAGTAATCAAACATATGGTGTTGTTTTGGTGATCGCTGGAATGAAACAGAAGTACAACAGATTAACGAGTAGTAGCAAAAAAATAATAGTAATATAGTAGCGAGTGTTGGTGCATGATGAGAGTGAGGGTGTCGTAGATAGTGAAGGATGGTGGTTGATAATGCTAAAAACAAACATATATTTCATAGCATTATTCCTCAAGAAAGACAAGCTTTTAGTTGCAATTGTTCTATTTACAAGTGATATTCGTTTAAATAATAAAAGGTGAAGACAAAAGACAGATTCGACGAATTGAAGACGCAAACGACCAAAAAGCTCAAAAGTACAAAAGACAATCAAAAAGGTTCCAATTATTGATAAGAAACGTCTTGAAATTACAAGAGTACAAGATTCAAAACACAAAGTACAAGATATTAAATTGTACGCAAGGACGTTCGAAAATCCGGAACCGGGACCAGAGTCAACTCTCAACGCTCGACGCAACGGACTAAAAATTACAAGTTAACTATGTATATAAATATAATATAATATATAATTAATTATATTAATTATATATATATTATATTTATAAATAAAAACCGTCGGCAGAGAAAGACTCCAAAGTGTGAGCTGGAATTTCAAACTCCGCGACTCGCGGAGTTTGAAGGCAAAATATGCCGCGACTTCAAACTCCGCGACTCGCGGAGTTTGAAGGCAAAATATGCCGCGAGTCGCGGAGCCCCAAAATGAAATTATGCCTATAAAGCCAACCGAATTCTGATCGTAAAATCCATCTTTTTTCCTTCCTCATTCATACGTAAAATTTATATTTATATTTATAATTTATATTTTAATTTTAATTATAATTCTAATAATAAGGGTATGTTAGCGATTATTGTAAGGGTGTAAGTCAAAATTCTGTCCGTGTAACGCTACGCTATTTTTAATCATTGTAAGTTATGTTCAACCTTTTTACATTAATGTCTCGTAGCTAAGTTATTATTATGCTTATTTAAAACGAAGTAATCATGATGTTGGGCTAATTACTAAAATTGGGTAATTGGGCTTTGTACCATAATTGGGGTTTGGACAAAAGAACGACACTTGTGGAAATTAGACTATGGGCTATTAATGGGCTTTATATTTGTTTAACTAAATGATAGTTTATTAATGTTAATATAAAGATTTACAATTGGGCGTCCCTATAAATTACCATATACACTCAATCGGACACGATGGGCGGGGTATTTATATGTACGAATAATCGTTCATTTAACCGGACACGGGAATGGATTAATAGCCACTAGAATAATTAAAACAGGGGTGAAATTACATTCAAGGGTAATTGGTGTAATTGTTAACAAAGTAGTAAAACCTTGGTTTACACGCAGTCGATAACCTGGTGTATTCATTAAACAAAGTATTAAAACCTTGTTACAATTCGAATCCCCAATTAGTTGGAATATTTAACTTCGGGTATAAGAATAATTTGATGAGGACACTCGCACTTTATATTTATGACTGATGGACTGTTATGGACAAAAACCAGACGGACATATTAAATAATCCAGGACAAAGGACAATTAACCCATGGGCATAAAACTAAAATCAACACGTCGAACATCATGATTACGGAAGTTTAAATAAGCATAATTCTTTTATTTCATATTTAATTTCCTTTATTTTATATTTAATTGCACTTCAAATTATCGCACTTTTATTTATTGTTATTTAATCGCACTTTTAATTATCGTACTTTTTAATTATCGCAAGTTTATTTTATCGCACTTTTATTATTCGCAATTTCATTATCGTTATTTACTTTAAGTTTTAATTTAAGTCTTTTATTTATTTAATATTTTACATTAGGTTTTAACTGCGACTAAAGTTTTAAAATCGACAAACCGGTCATTAAACGGTAAAAACCCCCCTTTATAATAATAATATTACTTATATATATGTTTGTATTTTTATAAAAGTAAACTAATATAGTGTTGAGCTTTGTTTAAAAAAGATTCCCTGTGGAACGAACCGGACTTACTAAAAACTACACTATTGTACGATTAGGTACACTGCCTATAAGTGTTGTAGCAAGGTTTAAGTATATCCATTCTCTAAATAAATAAATATCTTGTGTAAAATTGTATCGTATTTAATAGTTTTTCCTAGTAAAATATAAACTATTTCGTATACCTTAGCTTTGACATCAAGTATTTTTGGCGCCGCTGCCGGGGAAATCTCTTAAAAGGCGGAAGCGGAACGCTAATATAAAAAAAAAAAAAAGATTTTTATTTTACTTTTATTAAAAGTCGCTTTTGTAAAAATACGTTTTAAAAATTCGAAAATATAAAAAGAAAAACAAAAATTTATATATTTTTAAGAGTTTGTTAAAAGTTTTATAAGTTTCTTTATTTTTATTTTAGTTTATAAAAAATATAAGTTTTATTTAAATATCTTTTATTTATAAAAAAACAGAAAAAAAAATAAATAAATAAATAAATAAAGAAAAACGCGTTGAAATTATAAGCTGTCATCTGAATTTCTGAACCCCGCGACTCGCGGGGTTTTCTTTATAAATTACCGCAACTCGCGGAGCTGCTCTGACACGCGAACAGGAAGCCCTAATCCTGCATTAATTACGGATAATTATTAATTATTATTATTATTTAACCCTAATAATAATTATTATTATTATTAGTTTTATTTTAACTTTTACTTTTTAATTAATTTGTATTTAGTATTAATTAGTTTAATTAAATTGTAAAATTAGTAGTTTTATTAAATAAATAATATAAAAATAATATTTTTATAAAAATTGTAATTTTTACAACTTTTTGTATATTTTTATATTTTGTCCCTTTTTAATCGTTGTAGCATAATATTTGTATTTTTCGCTCATATTTAATTTTAAACTTAGTTTTTGCTATAGTTATTTTTACTCCTAGATTTTTAGGCTTTGCCGTAGAATTCCTTAAGTGCTTTTTCTTTAGACTAAGATTTAGGTACTTTAAAATTTTGCGACGCCTTTTTAAGTTTTAGTTTCTTTTTAAGTTATTTTCATTTGAGATTTAGTTTTTCCTGTAAGCTTTAATATTTTTAGACGACTTTTACTATGTACCAATTATCATTCCAATTAGTAATATCAATTTGCGATTATAATTTTAAGTTAGTTGTAGTAATAAGGTTAGGTTAGTCAAGTATTTTTAAGTTTTTATAAGTTTCTTTTATTTTTTCGTCACCTTTTATTTTTCAACCATTTTTTCTTTTTCGACCTTTTGCGACGAACTCTTTTTCTCTCTCATTTCTCGCTATTCTAGTTTTAGGACATAGATTTTTTCTACTTCTTATCTAAACTTTCTTAAAATTACGAAAATTTATTTTAAGTGGTTAAATTAATAGACATTAAAATTTTCTGGTTCGTAGTAATAGTTGGATTTGTACGTGGACCGGGTTATTGGAGCCAAACAGTCCTCAATTATATTAAGACCAAACGAATCCTGCCCCTCTGCTGCATCTTTTGGCTATTCGAAACGTGGGCAAAATCAGAAAAGTCTATTAATTGGATAACTTATTATAATTTTTCTTTCCTTTTAAAAACTAATAGGATATTCAGTGAATGCACCGAGCAAGACGTTCATCACCTTTTGTATGTTCACCACCTGTAACTAGATCAAGACATTTAGCAAATATAACCACCGTTGATTTTTCTTTAGAATCGTCATCCAGTAGACCAAGTACTTCAGTTCAAATTTCCGATAATCCATTTTTTGAACCCGACCTCACAATTGAGAATCCGGAAAATATTCAGGAACGGTTCGTAGATCCTGAACCATTAAACTTTCCTCCGGAGCCACCAATCATTCAAACAGAGAGTGTTGAGGAACGAACCATTAAATCAGAATCATCTAGTGATACCGATTCAACAAATTCAATTATGGAGAATCTGGAACCTTTAAGTATGGAAGACCGAATGAGAGCTAAACGCACTGGCCAAGGTCACGCAATTACTCATCCAGACATTAATGCACCAGATTATGAAATCAAAGGACAAATTCTACACATGGTGACTAATCAATGCCAATTTAGTGGTGCGCCTAAGGAAGATCCAAATGAACATCTACGTACCTTTAATAGGATCTGCACACTATTTAAAATCCGAGAAGTGGAGGATGAATAGATATATCTCATGTTATTTCCCTGGACTTTAAAGGGAGAAGCCAAAGATTGGTTGGAATCATTACCTGAAGGGGCGATTGATACATGGGACGTTTTAGTTGACAAATTTCTTAAACAATTCTTTACTGCATCTAAAGCCGTAAGACTTCAAGCAGAAATTGTTACGTTCACACAGAAGCCAAATGAAACTCTATATGAGGCGTGGACTAGATATGGAAAGTTGTTAAGAGGATGTCCGCAACATGGTTTAGACACCTGTCAAATAGTACAAATATTCTACCAAGGATGCGACATCACTACAAGAAAAGACATAGATATAGCAGCTGGTGGTTCTATTATGAAGAAAACCGAAACTGATGCTTACAAAATTATTGATAATACTGCTTCCCACTCACATGAGTGGCACCAAGAAAAAGACATCATTAGATCATCTAAAGCAGCTAGAGCCGATTCTAGCCATGACTTAGATTCCATTTCTGCAAAGATAGATGCTGTAGAGAGACGAATGGAAAAGATGACTAAAGATATTCACTCAATACGAATTAGTTGTGAGCAGTGTGGAGGACCACATTTGACAAAAGATTGTCTCAGTATTGAATTAACAATGGAACAAAGAGAGAATATTTCATACATAAACCAAAGGCCTGGAAATAATTATCAGAATAATTATCAACCGCCAAGACCGATTTACAATCAAAACCAGAATTATAACCGAAATATTCCATACAACAACCAACAAGGTCCTAGCAATCAACAAGTATCCAATAATACTTACAACCAGCAAAGACCTAATTTTCAAAACAAACCACCACAACAAACCGATGATAAAAAGCCAAATTTAGAAGATATGATGACAAAGCTAGTTGAAACTCAAACACAGTTTTTCACATCTCAGAAACAAACCAATGAACAAAATGCTCAAGCATTTAGAAATCAACAAGCTTCTATTCAAAATCTGGAACAAGAAGTGAGTAACCTAGCAAGGTTAATAGGTGAAAGAAAACCGGGAAGTCTACCTAGTGATACAAATGCTAACCCCCGGAATGAAACAGCTAAAGTCATTACCACAAGAAGTGGTACAACACTTAAACCACCTGAAATACCTGTAACTTCTGATGAAACTATTCCTACTCCACAAGAACCACAACCTGATCAAGATAAGGAAAAAGAACCGGTAGTTGAGAAGGTTAATGAAGATAACAAAGTTAAGGATAAACCTTATGTTAAACCATACCAACCACCACTTCCTTACCCGAGTAAAATGAAGAAAGAGAAACTTGAAGCCGAGCAATCCAAATTTTTGGATATGTTTAAACAGATAAATGTAAATCTTCCTTTCATTGATGTGATTTCAGGAATGCCAAGATATGCTAAATTCTTGAAAGATCTAATCTCAAATAGAAAGAAAATGGAAGAACTCTCGGCTGTTACTATGAATGCTAATTGTTCAGCAGTGCTGTTGAATAAGATACCAGAAAAACTATCTGATCCAGGAAGTTTCACAATTCCATGTTTTCTGGGTAGTCTTAGTTCAATAGAAGCATTGGCAGACTTAGGTGCTAGTATAAATCTAATGCCGTATTCACTATACGCTAAACTAGACCTTGGAGAATTGAAACCAACCAGAATAAGCATACAACTAGCCGATAGATCAATAAAATATCCTAGAGGGATAATGGAGAACATGCTAGTTAAAGTTGGTACTTTAGTATTTCCAGTAGATTTTGTTGTTTTGGACATGGAATAAGATTCTCAAGTTCCACTCATATTAGGAAGACCATTCTTAAACACGACTAAAGCAATGATAGACGTGTTCGGTAAGAAACTGACCCTAAGTATAGAGGATGAGAGTGTTACCTTTTCAGTCGATAGAGCAATGCAACAACCACAATCTGCAGATGATACATGTTATTATATTCAAACTATAGATGCACATGCAGAATTATTAGAAGAATTTCCAGAATTACAAGGAACAGGAGAATGTTCTTTAGGAGAAGGTAATAAACCAATTGATGAAGCTGAAATGTTAGCTACACTTATAGCTAATGGATATGAACCAACAACAGAAGAAATTCAAATGCTAAAAGAAGAAGACAGATATCGATATAAATCATCGATAGAAGAACCTCCGAAATTAGAGTTAAAGCCACTTCCAAACCATTTGGAATACGCTTATTTACATGGTGAATCTGAATTACCTGTAATAATATCGTCTTCTCTTACTGAAAATGAGAAATCACAACTCATTTCTGTGTTAAAAGCTCATAAACCAGCCATTGCATGGAAGATTCATGATATTAAAGGAATAAGTCCTTCGTATTGCACACATAAAATCCTTATGGAAGAAGGTCATAAAACGTATGTGCAACGCCAACGAAGACTAAATCCTAATATGCAAGATGTAGTTAAGAAAGAGATTATTAAACTGCTAGATGCAGGTTTGATATATCCAATTTCTGATAGTCCATGGGTAAGCCCAGTTCAATGCGTGCCTAAGAAGGGTGGCATGACTGTCATTACAAATGAGAAAAATGAGCTTATTTCTACTAGGACTGTAACAGGATGGCGTGTATGTATTGATTATAGAAAATTAAATGACACCACCAGAAAAGATCACTTTCCCTTACCTTTCATAGATCAAATGTTGGAAAGATTAGCCGGAAATAGTTACTATTGTTTTCTAGATGGATTTTCCGGATATTTTCAAATTCCAATAGCACCCGAGGATCAAGAGAAAACCACATTCACGTGCCCTTATGGTACTTTTGCTTACAAACGCATGCCATTTGGACTTTGTAACGCCCCTGCAACCTTTCAAAGGTGCATGATGGCGATTTTTCACGACATGATAGAAGAATGCATGGAAGTATTCATGGATGACTTTTCAGTCTTCGGTGATACATTTAAATCATGTCTAGTTAATCTGGAACGAATGCTAATTAGATGCGAACAATCAAATCTAGTACTTAATTGGGAGAAATGCCATTTCATGGTTAAAGAAGGCATCGTTCTTGGACATAAAATTTCAAAAGAAGGAATTGAAGTGGATAGAGCTAAAGTAGATGTAATTGCTAAACTTCCACATCCCACCAATGTTAGAGGAGTTAGGATTTTTCTAGGGCATGCCGGTTTTTACCGACGTTTCATAAAAGATTTTTCAAAAATTGCCACTCCTATGAATAAACTCCTAGAAAAGGATGCTCCATTCATCTTTTCAGATGAGTGTATCAAATCTTTTAATATTCTTAAAGAGAAACTCACTAATGCACCGATCATGATAACACCAAATTGGAATCTACCATTTGAACTAATGTGCGATGCAAGTGATTTTGCAATGGGAGCCGTTTTAGGACAAAGGATTGAAAAACGATTTCAACCTATATATTATGCTAGTAAGACGTTACAAGGAGCACAAACGAACTATACAACTACTGAAAAAGAACTCCTTGCTATTGTCTTTGCTTTTGACAAATTTCGTTCATATCTCGTTCTAGCAAAAACGGTGGTCTATACCGACCATTCTGCTCTTAGATACCTATTTTCAAAACAAGATGCTAAACCAAGATTAATCCGTTGGATCTTACTCTTACAAGAGTTTGATATTGAAATCCGAGATAAAAGAGGAGCAGAAAATCTCGCCGCTGATCATCTTTCTCGTCTTGAAAATCCCGAATTAGAAGTTCTGAATGAATCGGCCATACAAGACAACTTTCCTGATGAATATCTATTGAAGATAGATTATAAAGAAATCCCATGGTTTGCAGACTATGCAAACTACTTAGTTTGTGGATTCCTTGAAAAAGGATTATCGTACCAAAGACGAAAGAAATTCTTCAGTGATATAAAACACTATTTCTGGGAAGATCCACATCTGTTTAAAAGTTGTCCCGATGGAATAATACGCCGATGTGTATTTGGAGATGAAGCTAGTAAAATTTTAAACCATTGTCACACAGGACCAACAGGAGGGCATTATGGGCCTCAACTAACAGCAAGAAAAGTTTATGAAGCTGGATTCTATTGGCCTACAATTTACAAAGACGCACACCTTCTTTGCAAATCCTGTGATGCATGTCAAAGGGCCGGAAAAATAAGTCAACGTGATGAAATGCCACAAAATGTCATCCAAGTATGTGAAGTATTTGACATTTGGGGTATTGACTTTATGGGTCCATTTCCAAAATCTCATAATAATCTATATATACTCGTAGCTATTGATTATGTATCTAAATGGGCGGAAGCACAAGCTCTCCCAACTAACGATGCACGAGTTGTAGTCAACTTTTTAAAACGTCTTTTTGCAAGGTTTGGAACACCGAAAGCTTTAATAAGTGATCGGGGTACTCATTTCTGTAATAATCAACTTGAGAAAGTTCTTAAAAGATATGGAGTAACTCATAAAATCTCCACCGCATATCATCCACAAACAAGTGGACAAGTTGAAAATACCAACCGAGCTTTAAAACGTATTCTAGAGAAAACCGTAGGATCAAATCCGAAGGAATGGTCCATTAAATTGGAGGATGCACTCTGGGCTTTTAGAACAGCCTACAAAACTCCAATTGGAACCACACCTTTTAGACTTGTTTATGGAAAAGCATGTCATCTTCCAGTAGAAATTGAACACAAAGCATTTTGGGCTTTGAAGACATGTAATCTTGATTTACATGAAGCTGGACGTCTACGATTAAGTCAACTAAACGAATTAGAAGAATTAAGACATGAAGCATACGAAAATTCGTTAATCTATAAAGAAAGAACGAAGAAATGGCATGATAAAAGAATCAGAAGTTCAAAAGAATTTAAAGAAGGAGACAGAGTTCTTCTTTTCAATTCACGATTCAAGCTATTTCCTGGAAAATTGAAATCAAGATGGTCTGGACCATTCATAGTCAAAAGAGTTTTCCCATACGGAATGATAGAATTAATAAATTCAAATGGGATTGAATTTAAAGTTAATGGTCACAGAGTTAAACATTACATACATGGTCCGATGGAAGTCGACAACGAAGTTAATCACAATTTCGACACCACAGCTAACTAAGTGTGGGGAGAATCAAGTCTTTAAAGGATAATATGTATTTCTGTTAGAGTTAGATTGTCTGTTTTCGTGTAGTTCTCGAAAATGGAACCCGAATGGTCTTTCCCTAGCAGACCCTAAAGAACTAGTCTTCTCCCCCCATTCTGAATTTTTAATTTTTTTAGGTTTTTACAAAATGAAGACTGCCTGTGAGCTAAACCATGGTCTAATGCTACACGCTTTGATCACTAAACGTAATAATGACATACTACCGAGTGAAATAGTATCAGTAATCAGAGAAAGAATGGACGGAGTTAGAAAAGAATCCAGATGCGAAGATAATAAGTTAGAATTTGGTAAAGGAAAATCAAAATCCGCAGCGAAAAGAAGAGCACGACACCTAGAAAGATGTCACAAATGCGAAAAATGGTCACATGGAGGTAAATGTTCAAATAATCAAACCTATTCAAATACCGAATTTGTTACTTTATGCAGAGACGGACCGTTCATATGTTTAAAAGAAAAGACACTGAATGCTCGAGGTTACGCCTATGTAGCCATGGAAAATCAATTAAACCGACTATCTTATGAATGGGATAGATCATATAACTAAGAAATCTATTCCACAGGTATGTCTGTACAGTTTTTATTTTTATTTTTATTTTTAACCTTTTGATAATAAACGCTAATTTGTTCGCTAAAAAGTATTAAATTGGTATTAAATAAAATTAGGTTTGGCGACCGAAATTATTGATATCATTCAAAAATTTATTACATCACTGCAAAATTTAACGTTTATTCTTAAGGTATAAATATCTTTAATCAATCAACACAAAATATTTCAAAAATTCGTCATGAGTTAAATTAAGTCTTGGAACTGAAATTACTTTACCGAAAAGAGGGGCGCATATTTTTGATAATATTTGATTGATTAAAGTGGGATAAAAAGACAAAAAGATTTTTAATTTTATTTTTACCATGTTTTTTTTAAAAAAAAAATTAATATTTGAACCCTTTATAAATATTGTAAACTTTGTAAAATCAATATTTTTAAAATTGTAAATATTTGAAAAAATTAATATAAGTTTGGTGTGAATTTATAATATGAATTTTTAAATTAATATTGGTGTGAACTTTTAATTTTTAAAATATGAATTTTTAATTTTATGCATTTCAAATTTTGAGTTTGGTGTGAATTTTTAATATTAATTTTGAATTTTATATTTAAGTTGTGTGAATTTAAAAACAAAAATTTACTTTATCTCATTAAGTTAAGAATATGATTTTTAAAATTCATCGTAAGTTGAAGACTAGGTCTTTGAACCGAAATTGCTTTACCCGAGGGAGGGACGAGAACTTTTAATATCATTATTTTTAATCTTATTGAATTAAAGTATGCCAAAAACATTGAAAAAACCCAAAAATCTTAGCTTTTAAAACAATCGCTACAAAAAGACAAATTTTAAAATTTTGTCGAAGAACGGACTAGGACATCGATCCGAAACGACCTCGTCCTAAATAACAAGGGAAACAAAATTTTAAAATTAATTACTTAATTGTTTTAATAAGTTAATGATTATATAAAAAAAAAAAAAAAAAAATACCAAACTCCGCGAGTCGCGGAGTTTGGAGGGTTAATCCCCGCGACTCGCGGGAGAGTCGGATTACAGAAAAAAATAAAGAGCTGCAACAGCTCAGTTTCACACACCCAAAACAGAAAATAGCTGCGAAATACTCCGAAAATACCCGAGAAAAAACCCCCAAAATCACAATTTTTAACCGTTAATCACCAAATCTTTTGCTAAAATCATGTTGAGAAGGATGCTATCTAAGAATTACTCAAGAAAAACGGTAAATTTCTACACCTAAACACCATTTAATCCGAAATTTGGTGTTCTTGAGTCATTTTTTTCCCAATTTGATTTTGATGCTTTTTAGTGTAATTAAACTTAAATTGTTTTTGTATTATGCTTGTATAACTTAGATTGATGCTGTTTAACATAATTAGAAGCCTTAAACTTCAAATTTTGAGTAATCTAGGGTTTGTGTTCTTGAGCAAATTTGGGGCTTTTTGATATAAACAGGTTATGGCCGATTTTTGTCATGAATTGTTGCTAAAATAAGTAGTGTAACATGTCTAGGTAGTTGAATGATCCAAACTTTGAGCCTAAACATGATTTTGAGAATTAAAGTGGACTTTTTCAAGTCTAAAATTCATGAACTTGATTTTTGAAAGATAATGCCATTTGAAACTTGTTTAATTGCTAGTAATGATTATTTTGACATGTTATTTGAGTTGAATGATTATGAACTTGGCGAACATTTTCGTATATGCTTATTTGAAAAAGTGTAGATTTGATGAAAATATGAAAATGAGCTTAAGTTTGATATAAATTGATAATGTCATTGTAATTATTTTGATTGATGATTTTGCTGAAACTAATGCATATTTGGATGCACAAAAATTATGTTTGATGTGTTTTGCAGAATGAAAGGGGTGAATCTTCATCCCAAGCCCGCAATGCTCCTGCTGAGAATTTGGAACAACAGGAGGTGGATAACTACTACAAGCAGGATATACCTCATCCAGTCATGACCTTTTCCGATATGCACTTGGAAGAGTTGCACCCGAACCTGAGATTTGACAGACTTTGGATAGATTATCCAAAATATCAACGGGGTTTGCATACTCTTCATTCTAAGGTTGTTGAGGTACCGAGGGTCATAGAATGGGGACCCTTAGAAGCTGTAGAATTGGCCGGGCCAATTAGGGAATTACTTGTACAGAGGTATGGTAATTCTTCTTTTAATGACTGGGTACGTTTATTCACCATGCGTAGACCTGTATATAAAGTATGGTGTGAAGAATTGTTATGTAGTATAGAGTTGAATGATCGGGTAGCTAGTTTAACCGATCGTTCTTTTATTAGATTTTTGTTAGGCGGTTCGATGCGCCACATGTCTTTACTGGACATGGCTCAGGCTTTACGTATATATACGCCTGAGGAGTTAGCGTCTACCGATTGTAGAGGATTGATACTAAACGGTAGAAAGATAGATGAAAATTTTGATACACACGGTGTGTGGAGTCAAATGACAAGCCATCACCGTTTCAAAGGGGGAAATTACTCTTATTTGGATATAGATAGAGCCGAATTAAGAGTGATACATAGGTTTTTAGCTAATTCGATTACACAAAGGGGTAAAAACAAGGAAAAGGTAAATGAACAGGATTTGTTTTACCATATGTGTATTCGAGACCCACAAAGCGCTGTAAGTATACCATATTGTGTGGGTTATTATTTATCAGCTATGGTTCGGGGGATGCGACCGCATAGCATAATAGGAGGTGGTATTTTTATTACTTTGATTGGTGAATATCTCGGTGTGGATATAAGTCGGGGGGGATTATTAGTAGAAGAACCAGAACCCCGCGATACTATAGGTTTAAATGTATACCATGGTGCGAAAGTTTTGAAAAGACGAAATAACGCCGCAGTACGATACCATGGTAGACATCCACAGGTGGAGAGAAACCAACAACAAGGTAATGTAGGAGGGGGGAATGAGATGCAAGAAATGCATAGGTTTATAGCTTCTCAGGAATACGAAAATGCTAGACAGAGAGCATTTGAAGATTGGCAAGTTCATCAGAACCAGATCATAGCTCATTGCCAACATATAGGTAGAAACTATATTCCTACACCGAAACCCATCTTCCCTCCTTGGTCTATAGAGATGCAGCCACCATATCCTATGTATGACCCTGCCGAAGCATTCTATAGCACCTATGGTTATGCCTGGAACCCCTATTGGTACCAATATCATCCTTAGTTTACTTATTATTTTTTTTTATTTTGTAATTTGTAATTATTGATACGTTTAATACTTTTGTTAATATTGTAATCATTTTTATAATTATCTAACTTTTATTCTTAGATTTTAATAATTTTTGAATGTGGGGTAATATACCAAACTTCAAAAATATGTATATATGTTTGCAGTTTATCTTATGTACACAACAGGGTAAAACAACGCATTTTCAAAGACTGGCATTAAGTTCAGCAAAAGCAACTAATTTTGACGACAAGATGCAAAATATATGTGAAATAACAACAAGACGGAATGAACAAATGATGTGCACCATTTATCATTCAGCAAACAAACGCCAATATATTTGGAAACTTTGGTAAAAATTTAATCATTTTCACACAAATCACCCTCAATAATTTAAATTGTTACTGATTTCTTGCAAATGAGGGCATTGCAAGATCTTAAGTGTGGGAAGGGGTTAAATTCTTTCGGATTTTAAAATTTTTATCTTAAACACTTGGTTACCATTAAAAATACTAGTAAAGCAGTAGTTGTATTAGAATCTAGTGCTCTCTGATAATAAAGAACAGCCCTGGTCTTATATACTGACTACCCAATTCTAGTAAAAATTTTTCAAAATTTTCAATTAAATGAACTCAAAATCATGTTTATACATATTTATGAACGATAAAACTAGGTTTTAACACCGAAATTATTGTAACCTCGGAAAGGACATAAATTGAGAAACAAACCAAAATGTTAAAATTCATTTAAAATGGAATAGAGGACGATAAAAAGGAAAATAAAAGCCAAGTGTGGGAAAATTCTCCAAGTTATTCAAAACATATATCACATATATCTGTAACAAATAACTGAAAATACTTTTGCTTTGGACTAAACTAAACTGTTTTACCCGATGAAAGAAAAGAAGATATGGATCTACACGATGAATCAATTCCATCATTAAAAGGAAGTAAAGTCTTCCGAAAAAGACACGCGCTTCTTGATTTAGGTCATGAAGTTGTCGTCCAGACCAGCTGTAGGTTGACGAAAAATCTAGAAAAGTCATCACTAAAATCAGCAGGAAATCCACGGACCTCAGCATTAAACAGGGTCGCCAAGTGGTCAGATTTATCCTAACCATGAGAAGGATTTATCTCGTACAATGGGGGGCACCATGCAAATTAGCTGGATAAGACTAATGAATCAGATCCCCAGAAAGGATAATCTCCTTAAAGATTAAAAATCAGCTTTTAAGACTGATATTACTCAATCCTAGAGATTGACCTTAAAGATTGAGAATTCAAACTCATGGAATTCAATGATATCTAAACTCGAGCTTGAACGAGAAAATATTTTGATCAAAATTATAAACCGATTTGTTTTCTGAAAACCCATTTTCAATGCGTTCATTACCATTGAACGTAAAATCCTAGGAATTCACCTGGAATTCATTAGGTCACCTGAACCAAATCGGGTGTCAACCGTAAGAACGGTGGTTGCATAGCATGGTCAAAGACAGGACCTTGTGCCATACCGAAAAATTATAAGGGTGAGCTTTACTATTGCTCCTACCAAGGATAGTAATTGCGTCCGACACGTTATAGACCATAATTAAAAGCATGTCAGGGGACATTGCCTTAACAGTTGCTTGTTCAACGCTTTCCTTTACAACCGGACGGTAGTTTATCGAAAGGTAATATACGGGACAAGTAAACTGGACGTGTTGCTTTCCAAATACAAGGTTAGCAAGTGGGTGACACAAAACAGCAAGTTTTGAGCTAAAATTTTCAATTCTGAAACCCACCAAACCCACAAAAATATTTTGCAAACACCGGTAAAGGGTTATCCCGGAAAACTTATCTAGGGTAAAAACTAGATTTAATTTTCAAAAGATCAAATGTTTTCATAAAGATCCAATTTCCTTAATGGATCTAAATTTTTATAGTCATGTGGGACTGTAAACCATATCGTTACTACCATTGTTTATACCGCCGTATAGAAAATCACTGATGTACAAAGTGTGAAGAATAAAGAAGTGATTCTAGTATTTCAAAACGATATTGCTTGAGGACAAGCAACGCTCAAGTGTGGGAATATTTGATAATGCTAAAAACGAACATATATTTCATAGCATTATTCCTCAAGAAAGACAAGCTTTTAGTTGCAATTGTTCTATTTACAAGTGATATTCGTTTAAATAATAAAAGGTGAAGACAAAAGACAGATTCGACGAATTGAAGACGCAAACGACCAAAAAGCTCAAAAGTACAAAAGACAATCAAAAAGGTTCCAATTATTGATAAGAAACGTCTCTAAATTACAAGAGTACAAGATTCAAAACGCAAAGTACAAGATATTAAATTGTACGCAAGGACGTTCGAAAATCCGGAACCGGGACCAGAGTCAACTCTCAACGCTCGACGCAACGGACTAAAAATTACAAGTTAACTATGTATATAAATATAATATAATATATAATTAATTATATTAATTATATATATATTATATTTATAAATAAAAACCGTCGGCAGAGAAAGACTCCAAAGTGTGAGCTGGAATTTCAAACTCCGCGACTCGCGGAGTTTGAAGGCAAAATATGCCGCGAGTCGCGGAGCCCCAAAATGAAATTATGCCTATAAAGCCAACCGAATTCTGATCGTAAAATCCATCTTTTTTCCTTCCTCATTCATACGTAAAATTTATATTTATATTTATAATTTATATTTTAATTTTAATTATAATTCTAATAATAAGGGTATGTTAGCGATTATTGTAAGGGTGTAAGTCGAAATTCTGTCCGTGTAACGCTACGCTATTTTTAATCATTGTAAGTTATGTTCAACCTTTTTACATTAATGTCTCGTAGCTAAGTTATTATTATGCTTATTTAAAACGAAGTAATCATGATGTTGGGCTAATTACTAAAATTGGGTAATTGGGCTTTGTACCATAATTGGGGTTTGGACAAAAGAACGACACTTGTGGAAATTAGACTATGGGCTATTAATGGGCTTTATATTTGTTTAACTAAATGATAGTTTGTTAATGTTAATATAAAGATTTACAATTGGGCGTCCCTATAAATTACCATATACACTCAATCGGACACGATGGGCGGGGTATTTATATGTACGAATAATCGTTCATTTAACCGGACACGGGAATGGATTAATAGCCACTAGAATAATTAAAACAGGGGTGAAATTACATTCAAGGGTAATTGGTGTAATTGTTAACAAAGTAGTAAAACCTTGGTTTACACGCAGTCGATAACCTGGTGTATTCATTAAACAAAGTATTAAAACCTTGTTACAATTCGAATCCCCAATTAGTTGGAATATTTAACTTCGGGTATAAGAATAATTTGATGAGGACACTCGCACTTTATATTTATGACTGATGGACTGTTATGGACAAAAACCAGACGGACATATTAAATAATCCAGGACAAAGGACAATTAACCCATGGGCATAAAACTAAAATCAACACGTCGAACATCATGATTACGGAAGTTTAAATAAGCATAATTCTTTTATTTCATATTTAATTTCCTTTATTTTATATTTAATTGCACTTCTAATTATCGCACTTTTATTTATTGTTATTTAATCGCACTTTTAATTATCGTACTTTTTAATTATCGCAAGTTTATTTTATCGCACTTTTATTATTCGCAATTTCATTATCGTTATTTACTTTAAGTTTTAATTTAAGTCTTTTATTTATTTAATATTTTACATTAGGTTTTAACTGCGACTAAAGTTTTAAAATCGACAAACCGGTCATTAAACGGTAAAAACCCCCCTTTATAATAATAATATTACTTATATATATGTTTGTATTTTTATAAAAGTAAACTAATATAGCGTTGAGCTTTGTTTAAAAAAGATTCCCTGTGGAACGAACCGGACTTACTAAAAACAACACTACTGTACGATTAGATACACTGCCTATAAGTGTTGTAGCAAGGTTTAAGTATATCCATTCTCTAAATAGATAAATATCTTGTGTAAAATTGTATCGTATTTAATAGTTTTTCCTAGTAAAATATAAACTATTTCGTATACCTTAGCTTTGACATCAGTGGTCATGGATGCTAGGGTTTATAATAGCAACACAAATCGAGTAATAGGTAGATACAATAACAGCAATTTGCAACAGTAGTGGTTTACCTTTGGGTGGTGTTTAATCGAAGGAATAGAAAGAGAAATAAATAGTTGTTGCAGCAGTAAATGGTATGGTTGTGGTGGTAGTTTAGTCATGGTGATGATGGTTGAAACAGTGTTGGTGGTGATTCTTTTGTCGACTGAGACACTAATAGAATTAGGAGAGAGATATGGTGAGAGAGAGAGAGAGAGATAGAGGCGGTTTAGGGTGGTCGGTGGTAGTAAGTGTAGAGACCCGTCCTAATCCATCCGGACGAAGTCTATATCGATTACAAACGATTCACAACAGTTGATTACATCACGAGGTAATTAACCTCTATATGATAAATTTTACAAACATTGCATTCGTTTTTAAAAGACAAACTTTCGTTACATCGACAGTTGACAGGCATGTAAAGCATTTCATAATATATCCAAATATAATTGACTTAATAATAATCTTGATGAACTCAACGACTCGAATGCAACATCTTTTGAAATATGTCATGAATGACTCCAAGTAATATCTCTAATATGAGCAAATGCACAGCGGAAGATTTCTTTCGTACCTGAGAATAAACATGCTTTAAAGTGTCAACCAAAAGGTTGGTGAGTTCATTAGTTTATCATAAAGAATCATTTCATAATTTTAATAGACCACAAGATTTCATACTTCCATTTCTCATAATCATACGTCCCATGCATAGAGACAAAAATATCATTCATATGGATTGAACACCTGGTAACCGACATTCACAATATGCATATAAGAATATCCCCATCATTCCGGGATCCTCCTTCGGACAAGATATAAATTTCGAAGTACTAAAGCATCCGGTACTTTGGATGGGGCTTGTTAGACCCAATAGATCTATCTTTAGGATTCGCGTCAATTAGGGTGTCTGTTCCCTAATTCTTAGATTACCAGACTTAATAAAAAGGGGCATATTCAGTTTCGATCATTCAACCATAGAACGTAATTTCGATTACTTGTGTCTATTTCGTAAAACAGTTATAAAAGTTGCGCATGTATTCTCAGCCCAAAAATATAAAGGGTAAAAAGGTAAATGAAACTCACAATACTGTATTTTGTAGTAAAAATACATATGACGACATTGAACAATGCAGGGTTGGCCTCGGATTCACGAACCTATATCAAGTATTAACACATTATAGTATAAATCAATTAAGTTTATATATTTGTTATGTATTAATTATTCTTATAATATATTATGATACTTATTTGATATTTAATTAATGTTATATCAATAATATTAGTTGAAACATAATTTTATGTAATATTAGTATATTTTATGTAATAATATATTTACATATATATCTTTTGTTTTGTAAAATTAATAATTGTAGAAATACCTAAGGATAATAATAATAATATTAATAATAATAATAATTTTTAAAAGTATAAAACTACCTTAGGAGTCAGTTTTAAAAAAATTGCACCAAGCCGGGCTCGAACCCGAGACCTCTCGTTCACTCATCAACACCCTTAACCATTCCTCCATTTCAGTTTTTCTGATTTATAATACAAACCCAAATACTTATCTATTACATGTTTCAACCCACTTCATCTTCTTCACCAAAATCTAAACAATCAAACAACTTCATTCTTAATAGTCAATCATCAAAATGGTTTTAGGACTTTTAAACAAACATGAAACAAAAAATAAAAATGTGTTCATGATATAAAAAAAATGAGAAAAAAAAAACAAAAAAATCCTACTGCTTGCTGGTAGCCAAGAAAAAAAAAATTTATTTTCAATTTTGAGTTCGTTTTGGACAATCTTTACAACATGAAACATGTTTCAAATCATTCCTAAAAACTATTGAAATCGTCAATTGAACTTAAAACATCAAAACAAGCTCTAATTTCTCCAAGAACAAAACAGTTGACTTTTGACAATTTAACTTTGACTCGCAAATTCGAATTCGTTATCAAGAATTGGAACTTGAGATTTTGCAGAAAGTTTAAGTAAATGATTCCTAACAACTCTACATTTTTAGTTTTTGAAATTTGTTTCGAATTCACGTTAGTGTATATCACTGTGAAGAACTCAAGAACTCAAAAATTGATTTTTAGATTAAGAGTGTTATAGGTTATGATTACAACATGAATTGTGTTGCAAATCATTCCTATAATCTTTATGGATCATCAAATTAACTGGAGATATCAAAACAAACTCGAATTTGATTCAAGAACACTTAGTTGACTTTGAAAACCAAAACTTTGACTCTCAAATTAGAAATTAATAGAAAGAATTGAGGATTGAAAACTTACAGATAGTTTAGATAGACGATTCCTAACATGACTGCATTATTACATTTTGAAAATTTGTTCTAAATCAAAATATGGTGAAAAAGATGAATGTACCGAGTGTCGAGCTTATTTTCTGGGTTTTCTTTGTTTTCAACTCAAATTGCAGTTTGTAACTTATATAGAGTGATTAGGTACATGATTTAACAGTTAAATTGATTTCCAATTGATTTGTGAAGTAGACTTGTAACAAACTGGAGACATGAAGTACGTAAATTATTTTCATGTGAAGAAAAAGAAAAAAAATTGATAGTTACTTCTAACATAATGGGATTCCCTATTTTTATTTTTAATAAATATTAATAGTAAATACCCTAATAATATTAATAATAATTCTAATAAAATAACTAAATAATATCATAAAAATGATAATAAATAAAAATAAGAATTCGTTTAAATCATAAATAAATTTTAATCTTAATTATCTTGTACATTATTTTACATTTTCAATTCAAATGATTATTTTGTATTTTATTAATACAACTTAATATGCACTCTTATATTTATACATGTATATATATTTACATATTTATTTACACACAATTGTTCGTGAATCGTCGGAAATAGTCACAGGTTAAATGAATCTATATAAATAGTTTAAACATTTCGAGACTCAACATTACAGGCTTTGCTTATTGTGTTGGAACATATAAAGATTAAGTTTTAATTTAGTCGGAAATTTCCGGGTCGTCACAGTACCTACCCGTTAAAGAAATTTCGTCCCGAAATTTGAGTGATGTGGTCATGGCTAAAAATAAAAATGTTTTCATGACGAATATGAGTTGATAACTAGAGTTTTATCATCATTGAGTAATATGAATTAAACAATTCAATTACAAAAAGAGTATAAGTGAAGTTTTCACAAAATAATGAAATGAGTAAATGCAAGTTTGTCTTAACCGGTGACGTAGTCACGGTTGATTTTCGGAATTCAAGGGGTTTAGAGAAAATCTTTATAATGAGATTTGGTTCTTCGATAATTTAGAAAATTATAATCCTCTTTGATTAAATACGATAGTCTATTTTGATTGCTCTGTCGGATATTTCACTATAAATCTACCCTATTCATTTCCTTTATATTTTTGAGTTCCACCCTTTTGTTTTATCTTCCCGACTTTAAGTCAAGCGAATAAATGGTCCAGAATTCATAGATATGAAGTTTCAAATGAACATGACTAACGTTCTAAGAGAGAAATTGTAATAGCACGATCTTGATTGGTTAAATTACCAGAATTCAAGAGAAAAGATAGAACTATCAGGAAATTATGTTCTTGATATGTTTAGAGATTAAGCAGAATGTAAGAGTCGTGTAACATGTCACCTGATGAGGTTAGGGTCTGTGATTCATCAAGATCCATTAGAAACTCAGCATGACTTACTGTAATATAATCACGTTGATCAAGTGTCATTATATTATACTAACTCATGCATCAGTTTCCAACATTACTTCAATAACATTCATATTTTAATCTCGAAAGTTTACAGAATATAGAAACTAACAGTTTCTATATGATGTAACACTGATAGCACGAAGAGATTAATGATTTCAGATAAGAATAATTATAAAAATATCTTCAGAAATATGGAGGATATTTATAATAATAGATACGATGATATCTTGGAATTTCTAAGATCGATGAAAAATTTTCCGCAAGATTTTAACATGAGTACGGAGCAAGATATTCATTGAAGGTTTCATCGGAAACAGAATCATCTGGATTCTTAATGTACAAGTTTAGTCCTTGTGATTTGTTCAGAGACTCCTTCGTAGTTTGATCAATCAGTTTTTCAGTTCCAACTTTTCTGAGCTTTTCCAACATACCATTCTTTATCATCAATCTTCCGATGATTAAGGTCATTTACGGTTGTCTACGGTTTCTGCTGCTTCATTCAGCTTTTTCAACATTCAGAGTATTGATTTGTAGACTGAGTGCTTTTCAGAATTTCAGAATGAAAGATCATAACTCTAAGAGATAAATGTTATATGTATATATATAACTGTTGATATAGAAACACTGCGAGATTCAAAATACTGATTGTTGATTCTCAGTAATTGGTATGGCAATTCTCGTTATAAGGTGCGGATGAGTTCATGATAAGACTTCACTAGATAAATATAGTGATCTGTTGAAGAGATTTACGCCAAGGAGCAACGAGGTTGCTGGTACGTCTTCTGGTAATATGGTGGAATATAAAGGGTTTCTCGGTAACAATGACGAAAAGGGTATTCGTATATATCAAGATTATAATGAAACTAGTCCGACTGAAAAGTCGAAATTCACTTGTTGAAGCTGTGACAAAATTGGCTAATCTGAAAAAGGATTGCAATGTTATTTTCGGTAATAACAATGCCAAATGAGCTGGCACAGATATGTGTTAAATGTTTTTCTCAGGTTCTGAGTGTTTCCAGGTGCATAACTCTATGCATAAATCTTTTATTCCGTAGATGAAGTGCGGTTGGTTCATCCTTTAGTTAGAGGTGTTTTCAAGAATCACGAAAGGTTTGAATGCAGATTGTAATCGTCAATATACAAATGAGGTTTAAGATGAAATCAAGTGGCAAACTTGAAGAATTGTTTAGTTTCATATATTATAATCAATATTTTAATTCATTTTAATTGTCCAATGTTGGTAGTCCTTGATTGATAGTCTACAGTTCGCAATTCAATAATTCATATATAATTTAATATATAATATTCGAATTAATTAATACGTATCGTGACCCGTATTCGTCTCAGACTCGATCACAACTCAAAGTATATATATTATTATAGAATCAACCTCAACCCTGTATAGAGAACTCGATCATTACTGCATATAGAGTGTCTATGGTAATTCCAAATAATATATATAGATGCGTCGATATGATATGTCAAAACCTTGTATACGTGTCCCGATATTTAAAGTGGGTAAAATAAATAACAGAAATTAAATAACGATAAATAAAGTGCGTAAAGTAAATAACAGAAATTAAATGACAATAAATAAAATTGCGAGAATATAAATTGCGATAAAATAAATTGCGATAATTAAATTGCGATAAATAAAATGTAATACGGAATTAACAGTTAGCTAGGAATAGTTAGCTAGGATTTTGTTAGCGTGGATTCTTAAATAGAATTTCATATTGTTAATTAATCTGTTTCTAATCATTTTTTATTGTGTCCATTATTTCTTCATTATGCCACTTGTTGGATTCTGATAGGTCAAAATCCAAATAGGTAATTGGATGAATATGGTTATTCTGTGGTGAACGGATTTGTATATCGGTGGATGTAAGTAGGATAGTATATGACTGTTGAAACATATTTGAAGAACGTACAATGTAACTTATTAATGTGAAATTTAAATAGTTCTCGGGTATTACCTACCCGTTAAAATATTTTCACCATTAACAGTTTGTACAAGAGAATTTTTAATCACAATCTTTATGAAAATATACTTACATATATATTTTCTTCAGATGTAACCATGGATTTAACGAGTCAATATGATATTAAACTCTTTTGATTTACCGTTTGAATAAGTAGATATAATCTCTAAAACATTAGAGTTTACATAATCATCATGTCGAACGAAGATAAATGATGTAGAACGTCATGTGGAACGATGATTATACTCGAGGTACAGAATGAGATGTCGAAGCTGGTGATGCGGATGTTGTTGTTGGTGGTACTAGTGCTGTTGGTGCTAAGGTTGGTGATGTGATTGGTGTTGGTGATACTGCTGATGCTTGCAAACTGTGTACCGTGCTCTCTAAAGTTAACACTCGAGCTCGGAGTTCTTTAACTTCTTCTACTAACCCTGGTTGGTTATCAGTGTGGGGTAGAGGTTGGATATCTTCTCTAGTTCCATTAATGGTAGTCTCAAGACGAAAAATTCTGGCAAAAAGGGAATAAACGGTGTTGCGAACAGGTTCGCCGGTGAGCGGGTCGAGTACTCCAAGGTTAGGTGGTAGATTCGATTCATGATATGGAGTACCTTCTTCTCTTCTCCATAGGGTGAGTATGTCGCGAACCCACCCCCATTTTCTCCAGTAATCACGATAGTTGATTGATTGGTGTGTTCCTGTCACGCTGTCTTCGGAGTCAGAGGAACTTGGTCGATTCGTAGAGGCCATCTTACACGATCTCAGGAAAGATTTTTGATATGAAGAGTTTAGTGACAGTAATTGATAGCTGGATGCTATTCTCAATGCATAATTTACATAGATATATATAGTACCAGGATCCCTTAAATTAAGGAGAAATTTACGAGAGATATCAGACAAGGTCTACAGTAACAGATACGCTAAGATATGAATTGGCAGATACGCTAAGATACGAATTGGCAGATACGCTAAGATACGAATTTTTGTCTATACACTATTCATGCAATCATTGCAGTAAGATGTGTCTAGAATAAGAATGATAAGCAGGTAATTTCCTAAGGATGATAAGCAGATGATTTCCGACTAAAATTTATAAGCAAAACTTTTGACATGCAGACACGGTCGAAGTCCAGACTCACTAATGCATCCTAATGACTATCAGTTAGACATACTAATGCAGGACCTGGTTCGCTAAGACCACCGCTCTGATACCAACTGTAGAGACCCATCCTAATCCATCCGGACGAAGTCCATATCGATTACAAACGATTCACAATAGTTGATTACATCGCGAGGTAATTAACCTCTATATGATAAATTTTACAAACATTGCATTCGTTTTTAAAAGACAAACTTTCGTTACATCGACAGTTGACGGGCATGTAAAGCATTTCATAATATATCCAAATATAATTGACTTAATAATAATCTTGATGAACTCAACGACTCGAATGCAACATCTTTTGAAATATGTCATGAATGACTCCAAGTAATATCTCTAATATGAGCAAATGCACAGCGGAAGATTTCTTTCGTACCTGAGAATAAACATGCTTTAAAGTGTCAACCAAAAGGTTGGTGAGTTCATTAGTTTATCATAAAGAATCATTTCATAATTTTAATAGACCACAAGATTTCATACTTCCATTTCTCATAATCATACATCCCATGCATAGAGACAAAAATATCATTCATATGGATTGAACACCTGGTAACCGACATTCACAATATGCATATAAGAATATCCCCATCATTCCGGGATCCTCCTTCGGACATGATATAAATTTCGAAGTACTAAAGCATCCGGTACTTTGGATGGGGCTTGTTGGGCCCGATAGATCTATCTTTAGAGTTCGCGTCAATTAGGGTGTCTGTTCCCCAATTCTTAGATTACCAGACTTAATAAAAAGGGGCATATTCAGTTTCGATCATTCAACCATAGAACGTAATTTCGATTACTTGTGTCTATTTCGTGAAACAGTTATAAAAGTTGCGCATGTATTCTCAGCCCAAAAATATAAAGGGTAAAAAGGTAAATGAAACTCACAATACTGTATTTTGTAGTAAAAATACATATGACGACATTGAACAATGCAGGGTTGGCCTCGGATTCACGAACCTATATCAAGTATTAACACATTATAGTATAAATCAATTAAGTTTATATATTTGTTATGTATTAATTATTCTTATAATATATTATGATACTTATTTGATATTTAATTAATGTTATATCAATAATATTAGTTGAAACATAATTTTATGTAATATTAGTATATTTTATGTAATAATATATTTACATATATATCTTTTGTTTTGTAAAATTAATAATTGTAGAAATACCTAAGGATAATAATAATAAAATTAATAATAATAATAATTTTTAAAAGTATAAAACTACCTTAGGAGTCAGTTTTAAAAAAATTGCACCAAGCCGGGCTCGAACCCGAGACCTCTCGTTCACTCATCAACACCCTTAACCATTCCTCCATTTCAGTTTTTCTGATTTATAATACAAACCCAAATACTTATCTATTACATGTTTCAACCCACTTCATCTTCTTCACCAAAATCTAAACAATCAAACAACTTCATTCTTAATAGTCAATCATCAAAATGGTTTTAGAACTTCTAAACAAACATGAAACAAAAAATAAAAATGTGTTCATGATATAAAAAAAATGAGAAAAAAAAACAAAAAAATCCTACTGCTTGCTGGTAGCCAAGAAAAAAAAAATTTTGTTTTCAATTTTGAGTTCGTTTTGGACAATCTTTACAACATGAAACATGTTTCAAATCATTCCTAAAAACTATTGAAATCGTCAATTGAACTTAAAACATCAAAACAAGCTCTAATTTCTCCAAGAACAAAACAGTTGACTTTTGACAATTTAACTTTGACTCGCAAATTCGAATTCGTTATCAAGAATTGAAACTTGAGATTTTGTAGGAAGTTTAAGTAAATGATTCCTAACAACTCTACATTTTTAGTTTTTGAAATTTGTTTCGAATTCACGTTAGTGTATATCACTGTGAAGAACTCAAGAACTCAAAAATTAATTTTTAGATTAAGAGTGTTATAGGTTATGATTACAACATGAATTGTGTTGCAAATCATTCCTATAATCTTTATGGATCATCAAATTAACTGGAGATATCAAAACAAACTCGAATTTGATTCAAGAACACTTAGTTGACTTTGAAAACCAAAACTTTGACTCTCAAATTAGAAATTAATAGAAAGAATTGAGGATTGAAAACTTACAGATAGTTTAGATAGACGATTCCTAACATGACTGCATTATTACATTTTGAAAATTTGTTCTAAATCAAAATATGGTGAAAAAGATGAATGTACCGAGTGTCGAGCTTATTTTCTGGGTTTTCTTTGTTTTCAACTCAAATTGCAGTTTGTAACTTATATAGAGTGATTAGGCACATGATTTAACAGTTAAATTGATTTCCAATTGATTTGTGAAGTAGACTTGTAACAAACTGGAGACATGAAGTACGTAAATTATTTTCATGTGAAGAAAAAGAAAAAAAATTGATAGTTACTTCTAACATAATGGGATTCCCTATTTTTATTTTTAATAAATATTAATAGTAAATACCCTAATAATATTAATAATAATTCTAATAAAATAACTAAATAATATCATAAAAATGATAATAAATAAAAATAAGAATTCGTTTAAATCATAAATAAATTTTAATCTTAATTATCTTGTACATTATTTTACATTTTCAATTCAAATGATTATTTTGTATTTTATTAATACAACTTAATATGCACTCTTATATTTATACATGTATATATATTTACATATTTATTTACACACAATTGTTCGTGAATCGTTGGAAATAGTCACAGATTAAATGAATCTATATAAATAGTTCAAACATTTCGAGACTCAACATTACAGGCTTTGCTTATTGTGTTGGAACATATAAAGATTAAGTTTTAATTTAGTCGGAAATTTTCGGGTCGTCACAGTAAGAAGAGTGATGGCTCCGGTGGTAGTGGTGTCGATGGTGTAGGTGTTCTTGGTGGTTTGTCGATGATTAGAAAGAAAGAAGAAGGAGAGGTATCAAGATAATTTGATAGTGGTGATGGTCCCATAACATGTGCAATAGGTATATGTATTTATCTATAATATAGATAGATAAAGATTTTTTAAAGCTAGACATTGATAGAATATGATAGATAACATAAAGGTGGACACACTTGTAGTAAATGGACAATGAAAGGTGGGAAAAAGTCGTACTAGTTGAAAATATAATATAAAGGTAGTGGGTTGGTTTTTGGTTGCAGTCGAAACAGATAGATATCTAGATTGATTGAATATATGAATATGTATATTATATAATTGAGTTAGTGGAAAGGGGATGGATTATTCAGGAGGTTTGGTTATACAAGGAACAATGAAGAAAGAAAGAAAAAGAATTGAAGAATTTAGGCGTGCAAGTGTTAGAATCATATATTAAATAATATCATGTAACAAATTTGATTTGGAAAATGAAAGCAACTGCAATTGTACCAAATCAATTTTCAATCAACTAGTTGATAAAATAATCAAAATATAATTATTTTTAAAATTACTCAAATAGTTTCTATATATATATATATATATATATATATATATATATATATATATATATATATATATATATATATATATATATATATATATATATATATATATATATATATATATATATATATTTTCTTTAATAAAACTCAAATTGATATAACTTATTTTCGGATCACTGTTTATTTTTAAAATCACATAAGTTGGAATTTAACTTGTTTAAATAACCAACAAATGATAAACGAGTGCTTCTATCGTTTACTAAATAAATTTGAAACTATATTTATATATTCAATATACCTTACTTATATATATAGATATGTTTTAAATAATAATTATTATCTATTGTTTTATTTTACATTGTTAATTCTATTATATTATATTTCAAATTATTATTTATATATTTTTTAATTATATACATATCTATTTACAAGTAATTGTTCGTGGATCATCGAAAATAGTCAGAGGTTAAATGAGTCCATGTAAACAGTTCAAAAATTTTGAGATTTCGACATTACAGACTTTGCTTATCGTGTCGGAAACATATAAAGATTAAGTTTAAATTTGGTCGGAAATTTCTGGGTCATCACAGTACCTACCCGTTAAAGAAATTTCGTCCCAAAATTTGATTGGATTGGTCATGACTGACAATAAGTATGTTTTCATGACTCATATGAGTTGAAAATTAGAATTTTATCATCAGCGAGTAATTCGTATAAAACAATTCATTTATGTGAAGAGTACGAGTGAAGCTATCATAAAAGAGTGAAATGAGTAAGTGTAGATTCGTCATATCATTTGACATAGATAGGATTGATTTCCAGAGTTCAAGGGATTTGGAGAAAATCTTCGTAATAAGATTTGATTCATCGATAATCAAGGGAATTAGGATCCGCTTTAAATGCGATCATCTGTTTTGATTGCTCTGTCGGATATTTTACTATAAATCCACCCCTTTCATTTCCTTACAACTCACACCTTCTATTCTTTCTCCTCAATTCATACTTTAAAGCATTAATCAATATGCTTCATCCAGTTCTGCTTCTTGATATATTCCTCACTTTCATATTTGTCATTCTTCTTTTTCATCTACCGCCGGAAGAATCTATTTACCTCTACTATACACTTGGTTTATAGTGTTTTTAGTTCCCCCGTGTCTTTATATTTCCATATGCATCGATATTTATGGTTTGTAATTTCTGGGTTGTTGTTGGGCTTTATATCTTCCCTTATATTTCAAAGTTCCTGCTTCTACCTTCTATAATCATTGTCGTCCATAGTTAATGCTTTCTCCGATTTGCTGCGACTTATACCCCAATTCCTATTTCGGAGCTTCATTCTTTCGTTTCCTCTTCTTGTGATTAAAAACCGCTTGTAATGGTCCAGAATTCGCAAATATAAATTTCGGAATGAACATTGTTAATGTTCTAAGAAGGAAATCGTAATGGCGCGATTTTGATTTGTTAAATTACCAGAATACCCTGGGAAAGACCGAATCATCAAGAAAATATTTTCTTGATATTTTAAAGGTTAAATAGAATACAAGAGTCGTGTGATATAGCACATGATGACGTTATGATCTGTGAATCATCACGTTCCATTTAGAAACTCGGCATGAATTACTGTAATATAATCACGTTGATCAAGTGTCATTATATTATACTAACTCATGCATCAATTTCCAACACTACTTCAAAATCATTCGTAATTCAAACCCGAATTTTAAATAAATTTAGAAACTAAGGTAGTTTCCTTTATGATATAATATAGATAGCACGAAGAGATAAATAATCTCGGACGAGAATATTTATGAAAATATCTTCAGAAATATCGAAGATATTTATGATGATATTTTGGAATTTTTAAGTTCGATGGTTGATGAAGAAAGATTTTCCGCAAGATTTTAACATGAGTACGGAGCAAAATATTCGTTGAAGGTTTCATCGGATCCAGAATTACCTGGATTCTTTGAATATATGGTATGGTTCTTGTATTTGATCTTGGTCTCCTTCAGGGTTTACTCAATCTGTTCTTCAATACCAAATTTTCTATCGAGTGTTCCTAACACTCCCTTCTTTATCATCAAACTTTTGGCCGTTTAGACCATCTATAATTTTTCTGTTTCCTCTGCATTTAATGCTACGATATCTGAATCATCGGTTATCAATCCGAGGTGGTTTCAGGAGAATTGTGTTTTTAGATGATTAAATGCTGATGGTAATATGGTAGAATATAAAAGGTTCTCCAGTAACGATGGCAAAAGGGCAACGTATCTATCGAGGTTATAATAGGACTAGTTCGACTGAAAAGTCGAAGTTGACTTGCTGGAGCTGTGACAAAACTGGCTACATTGAAAAGGAATTAAAAAGTCATTTTTGCTAATAAATGCCAAAGGATTTGACGCGGATACGTGTTAAATTATGACTTTGGTTTCGAGAGCTTTTCAGGTATATAACTGTGGGTAATATGTGGTTGGATCATCATCTCGATTGCTCATTATTTGAAGTGTCTTCAGGAATTTCGGAGGGCTTGAACATAGATTGTAATCGTTAATATACCTATGATGTTCTAACACAGTTTTGATGTCAAAGTATAGCTTTGAAAGATGTAGGAATCTAAGAGTGATGATACCGGTTATATCTCGAATTGAATTTTGAGATTTCAGAATCAGAATTATGTAATTGAATTTGAATGAGTATGGTTGTTTTGATTTCTATAAAAGAATGTATGTTGTTGAGAAAATAGTGAGTATAGTTGATGATTGTTGAATCAGATTCGAAGAATGTAACATATTAATTGTGAATTTATATATCACTCGGGTATTACCTACCCGTTAATTTTTTTTTCACAATTAATATTTTGTACAAAAGAATTTTTATTACAGTCATTATGAAAATATATTTTTGTATATTTTCTTCAGATGTAACATAGATTTAATGAGTTAATATTAAATTAAACTCATTTGGTTTACGGTTGAAACTAGAACTGAATAATCCCTAAAAACTTTAGAAATTACATAACTTTTACGGAGTATTTCTTCAATGAAATTGAAATTATGAATCAATACTTCATTATTTGTTGATGCATGATGTTGGTGTTTGTTAAATTCTTGTGAACTTCGCAAGGTACAAATGATGTTATCAGAAAAGTTTCGAGTACATCGATGATGAAAGTGTAAAATCAAACATATATTTGAATAACACTCTTTATTTATTATGAATTGGAATTTATTGAATTGAGACAGAGGTTGAAATTAACGATGGTTAAGTTGCTGACGAAGGACGTACATCATGGCATATTTGTAATATGAATTTACCGAGTAGTTAAGATTCACGCCTAATAGCTTAGTACGGAAAAATTTATTATGGTTTAAAGATTTATATATAAGGTATACATATAAATCCTTCAGTGGAAATGAGTTAATTATTCATAACTCGTTGATACAATATACTCGTTGTTGATTCGTAATGATGTCCGCAGTGATTCTTGAACTAACGGAGCTTGTGATGTTATAGGTGCTGCTAGTGCTGATGATGACTGTACTGATGATGCTGGTGACGCTGACGGTACTGTTGATGCTGTTGGTAAAACAAGTCTAGATTGTAAATCATGTACCATTCTGGTCAGGGTTTCTTTTATCATTTCAGTCCACCCATTTGATTTATGGTTAGGTCTAGAATAAGTAATCTCTAAAATTTTAGAGATTACATAATCACCATAAAATATTTCTCCAATGAAGTTATGAATTAATACTTCATCGTTTGTTGTTGTTGGTATTCCTTGTTATCTATAGGGCATATGACGTTGATGCTCGTGGGATAGATTGTGCAGTTGAGGTTTACGACGCGGTTGTGGTTGGGGTTGGTAATGGTACTATTGGCGTTGATGATGGTGGTTGTAACCTTTGCACCATATTCTCCAAAGCCACTACCCGAGCGCGAAGCTCGTTGACTTCTTCTATTACACCGGGGTGATTGTCGGTTCGGACGAGCGGATAAAAAAAATCTAGAATTTGATGTAGTATATAATCGTGACGAGATACTCTGGAAATGAGAGAGAAAATGGTGTTCCGGACAGGTTCGCCGGTAAGTGCTTCAGGTTCTTCATCAAGAGGGCAATGTGGTGGATGGAAAGGATCGCCTTCTTCTTGTCTCTAATGATTGAGGAGGCTACAAACCCATCAGAGGAATTGGGGATGGATGATTGGTTGATTCATTCTGGTGACGCTGCCTCCGGAGCTTAGGTGAATATCCGTGTCGGAATAACTGTCGGAATTTGAGGAATTCGAACTGGTTGAGGGATCCATATCGTACAATCAAATGAAGGATTTTCGATAAGAAATAGATTATAGGATGTAGATTAGTATCCTGCAATACATAATTTACATATGCATATATAATACTAAAATCCCATAAGTTACGGAGGAATCTACGGAAGCTGTCAGGCAAAGGTAACAATAACAGATACGCTAAGATATGAATGTTGTCTATACACTATTCATGCAATCAATGCAGTAAGATGTGTCTAGACTAGGAATGATAAGCAGGTCATTTTCTAAGGATAATAAGTAGATGATTTTCGACAGGGATGATAAGCAAAACCTTTGACATGCAGACACGGTCGAAGTCCAGACTCTCTAATGCATCTAAACAACTATCAATTAGACACACTAATGCAAGACCTGGTTCGCTAAGACCACCGCTGTGATACTAACTGTAGTGACCCATCCTAATCCATCCGGATGAAGTCCATATCGATTATAAACGATTCACAACAGTTGATTACATCGCGAGGTACTTGACCTCTATAAGATACATTTTACAAACATTGCATTCGTTTTTGAAAAGACAATCTTTCATTTACATCGAAAGTTGACGGCATGCATACTATTTTATAATATATATAACTATAATTGACTTAATAATAATCTTGATGAACTCAATGACTCGAATGCAACGTCTTTTGAAATATGTCATGGATGACTCCAAGCAATATCTTTAAAATGAGCAATTACACAGCGGAAGACTTCTTTCATACCTGAGAATAAACATGCTTTAAAGTGTCAACCAAAAGGTTGGTGAGTTCATTAGTTTAACATAAATAATCATTTCCATCATTTTAATAGACCACAAGATTTCATTTTCAGTTCTCATAAATATACGTCCCATGCATAGAGACAAAAATAATCATTCATATGGATTGAACACCTGGTAACCGACATTCACAATATACATATAAGAATATCCCCATCATTCCGGGATCCTCCTTCGGACATGATATAAATTTCGAAGTACTAAAGCATCCGGTACTTTGGATGAGGCTTGTTGGGCCCAATAGATCTATCTTTAGGATTCGCGTCAATTAGGGTGTCTGTTCCCTAATTCTTAGATTACCAGACTAAAAAGGGGCATATTCGGTTTAATAATCCAACCATAGAATGTAGTTTTAAGTACTTGTGTCTATTTCTTCAAACATTTATAAAATCAGCGCATGTATTCTCAGTCCCAAAAATATATATTGCAAAAGTATTTAAAAAGGGAGCAAATGAAACTCACAATACTGTATTTTGTAGTAAAAATACATATGAAGATATTGAACAATGCAGGGTTGGCCTCGGATTCACGAACCTATATCAGTTATATATATTAAAACTTATAATTAACATGTAATAATAATTAATCCAGTTTATATATTATTTATTTAATTTAGTAATATATTTGTTATTTTTAAAGGTTATATATATATATATATATATATATATATATATATATATATATATATATTTATTTATTTATTTTGTATATTAATATTTATATATATATAGTTATATTAATATATTTATAGATTGATAATATTATATTATAAATCAATAATTTGTATATAAAAATAATACTAGTTATGATAAAATTCATGTTGATTCTAATAATAATAATAATGTTAATAAAAAAATAAAAATGCTTTTAATATTAATAATAATGATAATACTACAAGAAAAAAATAAAAAGTTATATGTTAATAATATTACTAATATTTGTGATAATAATAATATTAATGATATTAATAATAATAATAGTACTTTTACTAATAATGAAAACAATAACGAAAATAATAATAATAATAATAATAATAATAATAATAATAATAATAATAATAATAATAATAATAATAATAATAATAATAATAATAATAATAATGAGTAATAAGTAAACTACCTCAAAGAAGTATTCCTAAAAAAAAAATGTCCAAGTCCGGGTTTGAACCCGCGACCTCTCGTTCACCCATCAAACACTCAAACCAACACGCCAAATCTGTTTTTCTATTTTTAATCAGATACAAATTATTTACAAACCGTATTATCTGTTTCCCTATTTCTCCTTCATTTAATCGTACAATATCACCATCTCCATAATCATAATCATTATTATGATCATCACTATCATCTAATCGTGTAACCATGGCATCCATATTATCATCATCATTTTTATCATCATGACCTAACCATAGTCATTATTCTAATCACTCCATCATTCAGCCTACAAATCGGTTTCCTCATCATCATTTGTTAACGGTATTATCTTGAATCATAAACATCATCCTGCAACATCCCATCGTGCCATCAATCACAGGAACCATCTTCATTATTTGTTAAACAGAAGCAAAGTGTATAGCTGAAATGTCCCGTTCTTATTGATTAAAAATGTTCCATATTAATTGATTTTGTTGCGAGGTTTTGACCTCTATATGAGACGTTTTTCAAAGACTGCATTCATTTTAAAACAAACCATAACCTTTATTTCATCAATAAAGGTTTAAAAAGCTTTACGTAGATTATCAAATAATGATATTCTAAAATATCCTGTTTACACACGACCATTACATAATGGTTTACAATACAAATATGTTACAACAAAATAAGTTTCTTGAATGCAGTTTTTACACAATATCATACAAGCATGGACTCCAAATCTCGTCCTTATTTAAGTATGCGACAGCGGAAGCTCTTAATAATCACCTGAGAGTAAACATGCTTAAAAAGTCAACAAAAATATTGGTGAGTTATAGGTTTAACCTATATATATCAAATCATAATAATAGACCACAAGATTTCATATTTCAATACACATCCCATACATAGAGATAAAAATCATTCATATGGTGAACACCTGGTAACCGACATTAACAAGATGCATATATAAGAATATCCCCATCATTCCGGGACACCCTTCGGATATGATATAAATTTCGAAGTACTAAAGCATCCGGTACTTTGGATGGGGTTTGTTAGGCCCAATAGATCTATCTTTAGGATTCGCGTCAATTAGGGTGTCTGTTCCCTAATTCTTAGATTACCAGACTTAATAAAAAGGGGCATATTCGATTTCGATAATTCAACCATAGAATGTAGTTTCACGTACTTGTGTCTATTTTGTAAATCATTTATAAAACCTGCATGTATTCTCATCCCAAAAATATTAGATTTTAAAAGTGGGACTATAACTCACTTTCACAGATTTTTACTTCGTCGGGAAGTAAGACTTGGCCACTGGTTGATTCACGAACCTATAACAATATATACATATATATCAAAGTATGTTCAAAATATATTTACAACACTTTTAATATATTTTGATGTTTTAAGTTTATTAAGTCAGCTGTCCTCGTTAGTAACCTACAATTAGTTGTCCACAGTTAGATGTACAGAAATAAATCGATAAATATTATCTTGAATCAATCCACAACCCAGTGTATACGTATCTCAGTATTGATCACAACTCAAACTATATATATTTTGGAATCAACCTCAACCCTGTATAGCTAACTCCAACATTCACATATAGAGTGTCTATGGTTGTTCCGAAATATATATAGATGTGTCGACATGATAGGTTGAAACATTGTATACGTGTCTATGGTATCTCAAGATTACATAATATATAATACAAGTTGATTAAGTTATGGTTGGAATAGATTTGTTACCAATTTTCACGTAGCTAAAATGAGAAAAATTATCCAATCTTGTTTTACCCATAACTTTCTTCATTTTAAATCCGTTTTGAGTGAATCAAATTGCTATGGTTTCATATTGAACTCTATTTTATGAATCTAAATAGAAAAAGTATAGGTTTATAGTCAGAAATATAAGTTACAAGTCGTTTTTATAAGAGGTAGTCATTTTAGTCGAAAGAACGACGTCTTGATGACCATTTTAGAAAACATACTTCCACTTTGAGTTTAACCATAATTTTTGGATATAGTTTCATGTTCATAATAAAAATCATTTTCTCATAATAACAACTTTTAAATCAAAGTTTATCATAGTTTTTAATTAACTAACCCAAAACAGCCCGCGGTGTTACTACGACGGCGTAAATCCGGTTTTACGGTGTTTTTCGTGTTGCCAGGTTTTAAATCATTAAGTTAGCATATCATATAGATATAGAACATGTGTTTAGTTGATTTTAAAAGTTAAGTTAGAAGGATTAACTTTTGTTTGCGAACAAGTTTAGAATTAACTAAACTATGTTCTAGTGATTACAAGTTTAAACCTTCGAATAAGATAGCTTTATATATATGAATCGAATGATGTTATGAACACCATTACTACCTTAAGTTCCTTGGATAAACCTACTGGAAAATAGAAAAATGGATCTAGCTTCAACGGATCCTTGGATGGCTCGAAGTTCTTGAAGCAGAATCATGACACGAAAACAAGTTCAAGTAAGATCATCACTTGAAATAAGATTGTTATAGTTATAGAAATTGAATTAAAGTTTGAATATGATTATTACCTTGTATTAGAAAGATAACCTACTGTAAGTAACAAAGGTTTCTTGATCTTGGATGATTACTTGGAATGGATTTAGAAAACTTGGAAGTAAACTTGCAATCTTGGAAGTATTCTTGATTTTATGAAACTAGAACTTTTGGAATTTATGAAGAACACTTAGAACTTGAAGATAGAACTTGAGAGAGATCAATTAGATGAATAAAATTGAAGAATGAAAGTGTTTGTAGGTGTTTTTGGTCATTGGTGTATGGATTAGATATAAAGGATATGTAATTTTGTTTTCATGTAAATAAGTCATGAATGATTACTCATATTTTTGTAATTTTATGAGATATTTCATGCTAGTTGCCAAATTATGGTTCCCACATGTGTTAGGTGACTCACATGGGCTGCTAAGAGCTGATCATTGTAGTGTATATACCAATAGTACATACATCTAAAAGCTGTGTATTGTACGAGTACGAATACGGGTGCATACGAGTAGAATTGTTGATGAAACTGAACGAGGATGTAATTGTAAGCATTTTTGTTAAGTAGAAGTATTTTGATAAGTGTATTGAAGTCTTTAAAAAGTGTATAAATACATATTAAAACACTACATGTATATACATTTTAACTGAGTCGTTAAGTCATCGTTAGTCGTTACATGTAAGTGTTGTTTTGAAACCTTTAGGTTAACGATCTTGTTAAATGTTGTTAACCCAATGTTTATAATATCAAATGAGATTTTAAATTATTATATTATCATGATATTATCATGTATGAATATCTCTTAATATGATATATATACATTAAATGTCTTTACAACGATAATCGTTACATATATGCCTCGTTTAAAAATCATTAAGTTAGTAGTCTTGTTTTTACATATGTAGTTCATTGTTAATATACTTAATGATATGTTTACTTATCATAGTATCATGTTAACTATATATATATATCCATATATATGTCATCATATAGTTTTTACAAGTTTTAACGTTCGTGAATCACCGGTCAACTTGGGTGGTCAATTGTCTATATGAAACATATTTCAATTAATCAAGTCTTAACAAGTTTGATTGCTTAACATGTTGGAAACATTTAATCATGTAAATATCAATCTCAATTAATATATATAAACATGGAAAAGTTCGGGTCACTACAGTACCTACCCGTTAAATAAATTTCGTCCCGAAATTTTAAGCTGTTGAAGGTGTTGACGAATCTTCTGGAAATAGATGCGGGTATTTCTTCTTCATCTGATCTTCATGCTCCCAGGTGAACTCAGGTCCTCTACGAGCATTCCATCGAACCTTAACAATTGGTATCTTGTTTTGCTTAAGTCTTTTAACCTCACGATCCATTATTTTGACGGGTTCTTCGATGAATTGGAGTTTTTCGTTGATTTGGATTTCATCTAACGGAATAGTGAGACCTTCTTTAGAAAAGCATTTCTTCAAATTCGAGACGTGGAAAGTGTTATGTACAGCCGCGAGTTGTTGAGGTAACTCAAGTCGGTAAGCTACTGGTCCGACACGATTAATAATCTTGAATGGTTCAATATACCTTGGATTTAATTTCCCTCGTTTACCAAATCGAACAACGCCTTTCCAAGGTGCAACTTTAAGCATGACCATCTCTCCAATTTCAAATTCTATATCTTTTCTTTTAATGTCAGCGTAGCTCTTTTGTCGACTTTGGGCGGTTTTCAACCGTTGTTGAATCTGGATGATCTTCTCGGTAGTTTCTTGTATAATCTCCGGACCCGTAATCTGTCTATCCCCCACTTCACTCCAACAAATCAGAGACCTGCACTTTCTACCATAAAGTGCTTCAAACGGCGCCATCTCAATGCTTGAATGGTAGCTGTTGTTGTAGGAAAATTCTGCTAACGGTAGATGTCGATCCCAACTGTTTCCGAAATCAATAACACATGCTCGTAGCATGTCTTCAAGCGTTTGTATCGTCCTTTCGCTCTGCCCATCAGTTTGTGGATGATAGGCAGTACTCATGTCTAGACGAGTTCCTAATGCTTGCTGTAATGTCTGCCAGAATCTTGAAATAAATCTGCCATCCCTATCAGAGATAATAGAGATTGGTATTCCATGTCTGGAGATGACTTCCTTCAAATACAGTCGTGTTAACTTCTCCATCTTGTCATCTTCTCTTATTGGCAGGAAGTGTGCTGATTTGGTGAGACGATCAACTATTACCCAAATAGTATCAAAACCACTTGCAGTCCTTGGCAATTTAGTGATGAAATCCATGGTAATGTTTTCCCATTTCCATTCCGGAATTTCGGGTTGTTGAAGTAGACCTGATGGTTTCTGATGCTCAGCTTTGACCTTAGAACACGTCAAACATTCTCCTACGTATTTAGCAACATCGGCTTTCATACCCGGCCACCAAAATTGTTTCTTGAGATCCTTGTACATCTTTCCCGTTCCAGGATGTATCGAGTATCTGGTTTTATGAGCTTCTCTAAGTACCATTTCTCTCATATCTCCAAATTTTGGTACCCAAATCCTTTCAGCCCTATACCGGGTTCCGTCTTCCCGAATATTAAGATGCTTCTCCGATCCTTTGGGTATTTCATCCTTTAAATTTCCCTCTTTTAAAACTCCTTGTTGCGCCTCCTTTATTTGAGTAGTAAGGTTATTATGAATCATTATATTCATAGATTTTACTCGAATGGGTTCTCTGTCCTTCCTGATCAAGGCATCGGCTACTACATTTGCCTTCCCCGGGTGGTAACGAATCTCAAAGTCGTAATCATTCAATAATTCAATCCACCTACGCTGCCTCATATTCAGTTGTTTCTGATTAAATATGTGTTGAAGACTTTTGTGGTCGGTATATATAATACTTTTGACCCCATATAAGTAGTGCCTCCAACTCTTTAATGCAAAAACAACTGCGCCTAATTCCAAATCATGCGTCGTATAATTTTGTTCGTGAATCTTCAATTGTCTAGATGCATAAGCAATCACCTTCGTTCGTTGCATTAATACACAACCGAGACCTTGCTTTGATGCGTCACAATAAATCACAAAATCATCATTCCCTTCAGGCAATGACAATATAGGTGCCGTAGTTAGCTTTTTCTTCAATAACTAAAACGCTTTCTCTTGTTCATCATTCCATTCAAATTTCTTCCCTTTATGCGTTAATGCAGTCAAGGGTTTTGCTATTCTGGAAAAGTCTTGGATGAACCTTCTGTAGTAACCAGCTAGTCCTAAAAACTGGCGTATGTGTTTCGGAGTTTTCGGGGTTTCCCACTTTTCAACAGTTTCTATCTTTGCCGGATCCACCTTAATACCTTCTTTGTTCATTATGTGACCGAGGAATTGAACTTCTTCCAACCAAAATGCACACTTTGAAAACTTAGCGTACAATTCTTCCTTCCTCAATACTTCTAACACCTTTCTCAAATGTTCACCGTGTTCTTGGTCATTCTTTGAGTAAATAAGTATGTCATCAATGAAAACAATGAAAAACTTGTCAAGGTATGGTCCACACACTCGGTTCATAAGGTCCATGAACACAGCTGGTGCATTAGTTAAACCAAACGGCATGACCATAAACTCGTAATGACCGTAACGTGTTCTGAAAGCAGTCTTTGGAATATCATCTTCTTTCACCCGCATTTGATGATACCCGGAACGTAAGTCAATCTTTGAATAAACAGACGAGCCTTGAAGTTGATCAAATAAGTCGTCGATTCTCGGTAGTGGGTAGCGGTTCTTGATGATAAGTTTGTTCAACTCTCGGTAGTCGATACACAACCTGAATGTACCATCTTTCTTCTTGACAAACAAAACAGGAGCTCCCCACGGTGATGTGCTTGGTCGAATGAAACCACGCTCTAAAAGTTCTTGTAATTGGTTTTGCAGTTCTTTCATCTCGCTGGGTGCGAGTATGTAAGGAGCACGAGCTATTGGTGCAGCTCCTGGTACAAGATCTATTTGAAATTCAACGGATCGATGTGGGGGTAATCCCGGTAATTCTTTCGGAAATACATCAGGAAATTCTTTTGCAATGGGAACATCATTGATGCTCTTTTCTTCAGTTTGTACTTTCTCGACGTGTGCTAGAACAGCATAGCAACCTTTTCTTATTAGTTTTTGTACCTTCAAATTACTAATAAGATGTAGCTTCGTGTTGCCCTTTTCTCCGTACACCATTAAGGGTTTTCCTTTTTCTCGTATAATGCGAATTGCATTTTTGTAATAAACGATCTCTGCTTTCACTTCTTTCAACCAGTCCATACCGATTATCACATCAAAACTCCCTAACTCTACTGGTATCAAATCAATCTTAAATGTTTCGCTAACCAGTTTAATTTCTCGATTCCGACATATATTATCTGCTGAAATTAATTTACCATTTGCTAATTCGAGTAAAAATTTACTATCCAAAGGCGTCAATGGACAACTTAATTTAGCACAAAAATCTCTACTCATATAGCTTCTATCCGCACCCGAATCAAATAAAACGTAAGCAGATTTATTGTCAATAAGAAACGTACCCGTAACAAGCTCCAGGTCTTCCTGTGCCTCTGCCGCATTAATATTGAAAACTCTTCCGCGGCCTTGTCCATTCGTGTTCTCCTGGTTCGGGCAATTTCTAATAATGTGGCCCGGTTTTCCACATTTATAACAAACTACATTGGCATAACTTGCTCCGACACTACTTGCTCCGCCATTACTCGTTCTGACACCATTTGTTCCTTTCGTTCTATTAACCCCTGGTCCGTAGACCTCACACTTCGCCGCGCTATGACCATTTCTTTTACACTTGTTGCAAAATTTGGTGCAGAACCCCGAGTGATACTTTTCACACCTTTGGCATAGCTGCTTCTGATTGTTGTTGTTATTGCGGTTATTATTGTTGTTGGGATGATTGTTATAGTTGTTGTTGTTGTTGTTGTTGTTGAGCCGTTTGTTGTAGTTGCGATTGATGTTACGATTGTTGGGATAATTGTTGCGATTATTTTTGTAATTACTGTTGTTGTTGTATTGGTGATTCTTATCATCGTTTTCCTCCCACTTTCTTTTGACTTGCTTCACATTGGCCTCTTCAGCAGTCTGTTCTTTAATTCTTTCTTCAATCTGGTTCACTAGTTTGTGAGCCATTCTACATGCCTGTTGTATGGAGGCGGGCTCGTGTGAACTTATATCTTCTTGGATTCTTTCCGGTAATCCTTTCACAAACGCGTCGATCTTCTCTTCCTCATCTTCGAATGCTCCCGGACACAATAGGCACAATTCTGTGAATCGTCTTTTGTACGTGGTAATATCAAATCCTTGGGTTCGTAACCCTCTAAGTTCTGTCTTGAGCTTATTGACCTCGGTTCTGGGACGATACTTCTCGTTCATCAAGTGCTTGAATGCTGACCACGGTAGTACGTACGCATCGTCTTGTCCCACTTGCTCTAGATAGGTATTCCACCATGTTAACGCAGAACCTGTGAAGGTATGCGTAGCGTACTTCACTTTGTCCTCTTCAGTACACTTACTTATGGCAAACACCGATTCGACCTTCTCGGTCCACCGTTTCAATCCGATCAGTCCTTCGGTTCCATCAAATTCCAAAGGTTTGCAGGCAGTGAATTCTTTGTAGGTGCATCCTACACGATTTCCTGTACTGCTAGATCTAAGGTTATTGTTGGTATGTAGCGCAGCCTGTACTGCGGCTATGTTTGAAGCTAGAAAAGTATGGAATTCCTCTTCATTCATATTCACGGTGTGTCGAGTAGTCGGTGCCATTTCCTTCAAAATAGTCAAATGGAACAAGTTAATCATACATAATATTAAAAGTAGTTAATAGTATTTCGTAGCATAATATGAACTCATTTATAAAAGCTTTTTCTTCATATTAGCGTTTTATAAGTTTAAATTCGGGTAGTACCTACCCGTTAAGTTCATACTTAGTAGCTAATATACAATTCAACTACTACAATTCTATATGAAAAACTGATTATAATAATATTTCGCGTTCAAACTTTTACACAATATTTTACAAACTTACAATACCGCTTATCTTACATATAGCATGAAATATAGCACACAATAAATTTGATACAAGATGGTTGTGAAGATAATTCTAGCTAGTACACAAGTCTTTCAGCAAAGGCAATAAAGACACGTAATTCATACGTCCAGAAACAAGTCATGCATTCTGGTTTTACTAGGATTATTTCCCATCCTTGGTCTTGTGGAACATAACCGTTATGGCCGTTGATAAGACCGCGTGTTGTAACGTCGTCAAAGGGACGAGGGTTACGTAATGTCCAACAGTCCCGTAACAATCTAAAAACCTCATTTATTACCCCAATTACCGACTCCGTCACTTGTAGGAACGTTTTGTTTAATAGTTGTAGCCCGATGTTCTTGTTCTCACTTTGGTGAGAAGCGAACATTACTAATCCGTAAGCATAACATGCTTCTTTATGTTGCATGTTAGCCGCTTTTTCTAAATCACGAAGTCCAATATTCGGATATATTGAGTCAAAATATATTGAGTCAAAATAATTTCTTAACCCATTGCGTAAAATAGCATTTGGGTTCCCCGCAATATATGCGTCAAAGTAAACACATCGTAACTTATGGATTTCCCAATGTGATATCCCCCATCTTTCGAACGAAAGCCTTTTATAAACCAAGGCATTCTTGGAACGTTCTTCGAATGTCTTACAAACTGATCTCGCCTTAAATAGTTGTGCCGAAGAATTCTGACCGACTCTAGACAAGATTTCATCAATCATGTCTCCGGGTAGGTCTCTTAAAATATTGGGTTGTCTATCCATTTTGTGTTTTTATACTGTAAAATAGACAAGAGTTAGATTCATAAAAAAAATACTTATTAATACAAGCAATTTTTACATATATCATAAAGCATAAGCACACTATATTACATATATTACACCACACGAATACAACTATCTTATTCCGACTCGCTTGTTTCTTCTTCTTCGGTTTTGGTTCGTTTTGCCAAGTTTCTAGGGATATATGATGTTTCCCTAATAAGAGCCGTCGTTTTCCACATTGGTTTAGAAAAACCTGGTGGTTTAGAGGTTCCCGGGTCATTGTTACAACTTAAGGACTTCGGGGGTTGACGATACATATAAAGTTCATCGGGGTTGGAATTAGATTTCTCTATTTTTATGCCCTTTCCCTTATTATTTTCTTTTGCCTTTTTAAATTCAGTTGGGGTAATTTCTATAACATCATCGGAATTCTCGTCGGAATCCGATTCATCGGAGAATTGGTAATCCTCCCAATATTTTGCTTCCTTGGCGGAAACACCATTGACCATAATTAACCTTGGTCGGTTGGTTGAGGATTTTCTTTTACTTAACCGTTTTATTATTTCCCCCATCGGTTCTATTTCTTCATCCGGTTCCGATTCTTCTTCCGGTTCCGATTCTTCTTCCGGTTCCGACTCTTCTTCCGGTTCCTCTTCGGGAACTTGTGAATCAGTCCACGAATCATTCCAATTTACATTTGACTCTTCATTATTATTAGGTGAGTCAATGGGACTTGTTCTAGAGGTAGACATCTATCACATAATATCAAACGCGTTAAGAGATTAATATATCACATAATATTCACATGTTAAAAATATATAGTTTCCAACAAAATTTGTTAAACAATCATTTTTCAAGTAAACACGGTCGAAGTCCAGACTCACTAATGCATCCTAACAAACTCGATAAGACACACTAATGCAAAATTCTGGTTCTCTAAGACCAACGCTCGGATACCAACTGAAATGTCCCGTTCTTATTGATTAAAAACGTTCCATATTAATTGATTTCGTTGCGAGGTTTTGACCTCTATATGAGACGTTTTTCAAAGACTGCATTCATTTTAAAACAAACCATAACCTTTATTTCATCAATAAAGGTTTAAAAAGCTTTATGTAGATTATCAAATAATGATAATCTAAAATATCCTGTTTACACACGACCATTACATAATGGTTTACAATACAAATATGTTACAACAAAATAAGTTTCTTGAATGCAGTTTTTACACAATATCATACAAGCATGGACTCCAATTCTCGTCCTTATTTAAGTATGCGACAGCGGAAGCCCTTAATAATCACCTGAGAATAAACATGCTTAAAACGTCAACAAAAATGTTGGTGAGTTATAGGTTTAACCTATATATATCAAATCATAATAATAGACCACAAGATTTCATATTTCAATACACATCCCATACATAGAGATAAAAATCATTCATATGGTGAACACCTGGTAACCGACATTAACAAGATGCATATATAAGAATATCCCCATCATTCCGGGACACCCTTCGGATATGATATAAATTTCGAAGTACTAAAGCATCCGGTACTTTGGATGGGGTTTGTTAGGCCCAATAGATCTATCTTTAGGATTCGCGTCAATTAGGGTGTCTGTTCCCTAATTCTTAGATTACCAGACTTAATAAAAAGGGGCATATTCGATTTCGATAATTCAACCATAGAATATAGTTTCACGTACTTGTGTCTATTTTGTAAATCATTTATAAAACCTGCATGTATTCTCATCTCAAAAATATTAGATTTTAAAAGTGGGACTATAACTCACTTTCACAGATTTTTACTTCGTCGAGAAGTAAGACTTGGCCACTGGTTGATTCACGAACCTATAACAATATATACATATATATCAAAGTATGTTCAAAATATATTTACAACACTTTTAATATATTTTGATGTTTTAAGTTTATTAAGTCAGCTGTCCTCGTTAGTAACCTACAACTAGTTGTCCACAGTTAGATGTACAGAAATAAATCGATAAATATTATCTTGAATCAATCCACAACCCAGTGTATACGTATCTCAGTATTAATCACAACTCAAACTATATATATTTTGGAATCAACCTCAACCCTGTATAGCTAACTCCAACATTCACATATAGAGTGTCTATGGTTGTTCTGAAATATATATAGATGTGTCGACATGATAGGTCGAAACATTGTATACGTGTCTATGGTATCTCAAGATTACATAATATACAATACAAGTTGATTAAGTTATGGTTGGAATAGATTTGTTACCAATTTTCACGTAGCTAAAATGAGAAAAATTATCCAATTTTGTTTTACCCATAACTTCTTCATTTTAAATCCGTTTTGAGTGAATCAAATTGCTATGGTTTCATATTGAACTCTATTTTATGAATCTAAGCAGAAAAAGTATAGGTTTATAGTCGGAAATATAAGTTATAAGTCGTTTTTATAAGAGGTAGTCATTTCAGTCGAAAGAACGACGTCTTGATGACCATTTTAGAAAACATACTTCCACTTTGAGTTTAACCATAATTTTTGGATATAGTTTCATGTTCATAATAAAAATCATTTTCTCATAATAACAACTTTTAAATCAAAGTTTATCATAGTTTTTAATTAACTAACCCAAAACAGCCCGCGGTGTTACTACGACGGCGTAAATCCGGTTTTACGGTGTTTTTCGTGTTTCCAGGTTTTAAATCATTAAGTTAGCATATCATATAGATATAGAACATGTGTTTAGTTGATTTTAAAAGTTAAGTTAGAAGGATTAACTTTTGTTTGCGAACAAGTTTAGAATTAACTAAACTATGTTCTAGTGATTACAAGTTTAAACCTTCGAATAAGATAGCTTTATATATATGAATCGAATGATGTTATGAACATCATTACTATCTTAAGTTCCTTGGATAAACCTACTGGAAAAGAGAAAAATGGATCTAGCTTCAACGGATCCTTGGATGGCTCGAAGTTCTTGAAGCAGAATCATGACACGAAAACAAGTTCAAGTAAGATCATCACTTGAAATAAGATTGTTATAGTTATAGAAATTGAATTAAATTTTGAATATGATTATTACCTTGTATTAGAAAGATAACCTACTGTAAGTAACAAAGGTTTCTTGATCTTGGATGATTACTTGGAATGGATTTAGAAAACTTGGAAGTAAACTTGCAATCTTGGAAGTATTCTTGATTTTATGAAACTAGAACTTTTGGAATTTATGAAGAACACTTAGAACCTGAAGATAGAACTTGAGAGAGATCAATTAGATGAATAAAATTGAAGAATGAAAGTGTGTGTAGGTGTTTTTGGTCGTTGGTGTATGGATTAGATATAAAGGATATGTAATTTTGTTTTCATGTAAATAAGTCATGAATGATTACTCATATTTTTGTAATTTTATGAGATATTTCATGCTAGTTGCCAAATTATGGTTCCTACATGTGTTATGTGACTCACATGAGCTGCTAAGAGCTGATCATTGTAGTGTATATACCAATAGTACATACATCTAAAAGCTGTGTATTGTACGAGTACGAATACGGGTGCATACGAGTAGAATTGTTGATGAAACTGAACGAGGATGTAATTGTAAGCATTTTTGTTAAGTAGAAGTATTTTGATAAGTGTATTGAAGTCTTTAAAAAGTGTATAAATACATATTAAAACACTACATGTATATACATTTTAACTGAGTCGTTAAGTCATCGTTAGTCGTTACATGTAAGTGTTGTTTTGAAACCTTTAGGTTAACGATCTTGTTAAATGTAGTTAACCCAATGTTTATAATATCAAATGAGATTTTAAATTATTATATTATCATGATATTATCATGAATGAATATCTCTTAATATGATATATATACATTAAATGTCTTTACAACGATAATCGTTACATATATGTCTCGTTTAAAAATCATTAAGTTAGTAGTCTTGTTTTTACATATGTAGTTCATTGTTAATATACTTAATGATATGTTTACTTATCATAGTATCATGTTAACTATATATATATCCATATATATGTCATCATATAGTTTTTACAAGTTTTAACGTTCGTGAATCACCGGTCAACTTGGGTGGTCAATTGTCTATATGAAACATATTTCAATTAATAAAGTCTAACAAGTTTGATTGCTTAACATGTTGGAAACATTTAATCATGTAAATATCCATCTCAATTAATATATATAAACATGAAAAAGTTCGGGTCACTACAATAGCATCAGTTTAAGCAGCGAAACAGGAAGCTGTAGCATTCATTCTTCACTTGTTGTTCGATCAGAAAGGAAAACCAAAATATATGAAGCAGAAGAAATGAGTAGCATCACCATCATCTTTCTCATCATATCCTACTAATCATCAATGTGATTCATCAACAAATCACAATCATGATCATCCTATCTAAAATTTTGATTTGGCCCAAATAGGAAAAGAGATATATATCGGCTTAACAACAGTTTCACAAGTCCATTAACATCTAACCCACACTATCGGCCCAACTTCATGATAATGAAATACGGCTCAATTGAAAATCAACAAGCAGCAATACTTTGGCCAAATTCCAAACAATAGTTGGTGACAAGTAGGGTTTACATGTTTGTTTGCTCCCTTTTTCTTTTATACGAATATTAGACAGAAACAACAATGATTCAATAAAAAGCAATCATCCTCTTACTTTATCACATGGCCATAAGCTAGCAAAAGGAAAAAGGACAAGTAGCAAAATTAAAATAAGTCTTGGTGGGGAATTAAATTGAATTTCGGTGGAGTGTGGGGTTGATCAAGAAGAAAACCGATAGAATATATATAGCTTTCATACACAAAGTCAAAGTTACTAAAAAAAATATAGGAAACGTCCATTTTCTGCAGCAGTAATCAAACATATGGTGTTGTTTTGGTGATCGCTGGAACGAAACAGAAGTACAACAGATTAACGAGTAGTAGCAGAAAAATAATAGTAATATAGTAGCGAGTGTTGGTTCATGATGAGAGTGAGGGTGTCGTAGATAGTGAAGGATGGTGGTCATGGATGCTAGGGTTTATAATAGCAACACAAATCGAGTAATAGGTAGATACAATAACAGCAATTTGCAACAGTAGTGGTTTACCTTTGGGTGGTGTTTAATCGAAGGAATAGAAAGAGAAATAAATAGTTGCTGCAGCAGTAAATGGTATGGTTGTGGTGGTAGTTTAGTCATGATGATGATGGTTGAAACAGTGTTGGTGGTGATTCTTTTGTCGACTGAGACACTAATAGAATTAGGAGAGAGATATGGTGAGAGAGAGAGAGAGAGAGATAGAGGCGGTTTAGGGTGGCCAGTGGTAGTAAGAAGAGTGATGGCTCTGGTGGTAGTGGTGTCGATGGTGTAGGTGTTCTTGGTGGTTTGTCGATGATTAAAAAGAAAGAAGAAGGAGAGGTATCAAGATAATTTGATAGTGGTGATGGTCCCATAACATGTGTAATAGGTATATGTATTTATCTATAATATAGATAGATAAAGATTTTTTAAAGCTAGACATTGATAGAATATGATAGATAACATAAAGGTGGACACACTTGTAGTAAATGGACAATGAAAGGTGGGAAAAAGTCGTACTAGTTGAAAATATAATATAAAGGTAGTGGGTTGGTTTTTGGTTACAGTCGAAACAGATAGATATCTAGATTGATTGAATATATGAATATGTATATTATATAATTGAGTTAGTGGAAAGGGGATGGATTATTTAGGAGGTTTGGTTATACAAGGAACAATGAAGAAAGAAAGAAAAAGAATTGAAGAATTTAGGCGTGCAAGTGTTAGAATCATATATTAAATAATATCATGTAACAAATTTGATTTGGAAAATGAAAGCAACTGCAATCGTACCAAATCAATTTTCAATCAACTAGTTGATAAAATAATCAAAATATAATTATTTTTAAAATTACTCAAATAGTTTCTATATATATATATATATATATATATATATATATATATATATATATATATATATATATATATATATATATATATATATTTTCTTTAATAAAACTCAAATTGATATAACTTATTTTCGGATCACTGTTTATTTTTAAAATCACATAAGTTGGAATTTAACTTGTTTAAATAACCAACAAATGATAAACGAGTGCTTCTATCGTTTACTAAATAAATTCGAAACTATATTTATATATTCAATATACCTTATTTATATATATAGATATGTTTTAAATAATAATTATTATCTATTGTTTTATTTTACATTGTTAATTCTATTAAATTATATTTCAAATTATTATTTATATATTTTTTAATTATATACATATCTATTTACAAGTAATTGTTCGTGAATCATCGGAAATAGTCAGAGGTTAAATGAGTCCATGTAAACAGTTCAAAAATTTTGAGATTTCGACATTACAGACTTTGCTTATCGTGTCGGAAACATATAAAGATTAATTTTAAATTTGGTCGGAAATTTCTGGGTCATCACAGTACCTACCCGTTAAAGAAATTTCGTCCCGAAATTTGATTGGATTGGTCATGACTGACAATAATTATGTTTTCATGACTCATATGAGTTGGAAATTAGAATTTTATCATCAGCGAGTAATTCGTATAAAACAATTCATTTATGTGAAGAGTACGAGTGAAGCTATCATAAAAGAGTGAAATGAGTAAGTGTAGATTCATCATATCATTTGACATAGATAGGATTGATTTCCAGAGTTCAAGGGATTTGGAGAAAATCTTCGTAATAAGATTTGATTAATCGATAATCAAGGGAATTAGGATCCGCTTTAAATGCGATCATCTGTTTTGATTGCTCTGTCGGATATTTTACTATAAATCTACCCCTTTCGTTTCCTTACAACTCACACCTTCTATTCTTTCTCCTCAATTCATACTTTAAAGCATTAATCAATATGCTTCATCCAGTTCTGCTTCTTGATATATTCCTCACTTTCATATCTGTCATTCTTCTTTTTCATCTACCGCCGGAAGAATCTATTTACTTCTACTATACACTTGGTTTATAGTGTTTTTAGTTCCCCCGTGTCTTTATATTTCCATATGCATCGATATTTATGGTTTGTAATTTCTGGGTTGTTGTTGGGCTTTATATCTTCCCTTATATTTCAAAGTTCCTGCTTCTACCCTCTATAATCATTGTCGTTCATAGTTAATGCTTTCTCCGATTTGCTGCGATTTATACCCCAATTCCTATTTCGGAGCTTCATTCTTTCATTTCCTCTTCTTGCAATTAAAGGGTGTCTCGCCATACACAAGACTAAAGGGTGTCAGCAGGAATCATTGTCTCTGAACCATACACAAGACTAAAGGGTGTCTCGCCACTACTCTTTTTAAAAGTTGTGCGGTGCGCCCATAGCACATTAGAGAGTTCATCTACCCATCTAGTGTGTTTTTCATTTAAGCGCTTTTTAATTCCACTAACTATATCGCGATTAGTGACCTCAAATAGCTCATAGCTTGCGGGTGTGCAACTAAAGTAAACTTTTGAATGATGTTCATATCTGTGCACCAGATTTAAAAAGGGTATTTCGCCATATACGCACCATTATCACTGTCAATTTCGCGAGGAATACCAAATCGACAAATAATATATTCCCACACAAAATTTCGCACATGCACTCCTGTAATTGTGCGTAATGCCTTTGCTTCCACCCACTTGGTGAAACAGTCAATTACCACAATTAAGAATTTCACATTCCCTACTCCGGTAGGAAATGACCCCACAATATCAATGGCCCATTTGTAAAATGGCCATGGCGAATTAACCAGAATCATATCATGCCTTGACTTTCGATTTTGCGGTGCATGCCTTTGGAAACTTTTGCATCTTTTTACTGTTTTTGCTACATCGTGATACAAGGTTGGCCATAAGTAACCCATTCGCATTATCTTAGATGCAATAGTTTTATAACCAGAATGGAGCAAGAAACGTTATGCACTTCATTAATAATCATCTCCGCCTCTGCTGGTTCTACACACCGCAATAATGGCCCGTAATAAGATTTTCGATATACGATATCATTTTCAGTGATATACATAGGCGATCTTATGTGCACCAATCGAGCCACTTTTTTGTCTTCGGGTAGTGTATTGTTGCGCAGAATTTCAATTATACAATTCATCCAATTTGGTTGTGTTTCTTCAACAAATAATACGCCATCAATTACTTTATTGGCAATTCTTCGACCCACACTTGCTTTTGAAAATGCGAAAAAGTTAAAGCCGCATATTTACTTAATGCATCTGCTCTTTTATTTTGGCTCCTTGAAACTTGCGCAAGCTCAGAATGCTCAAACTTTCCTACAGTCTCCTTTAGCAGCTGTAAGTACTTTTGCAAAGAGAGTTCATGCGCATCGAACGAACCATTAAATTGATTTAAAACCAACCGTGAATCAACATATGCGCGTAATTTTGTAACTTTCATTTTATGCACAATATTTAACTGTAAGATCCTATTTCTGTTTCAGCCTCTTTCAGTTGATTGGGATGCCGTCTAGATTTGGGGGACGCCATCCAGCAGTGAAGAGTGGGACGCCGTCCAGATTTTGGGACGCCGTCCAAAGTGTCTAACGGGCCAGCTGTTTTATTTAGTTTTAAAAAGGGGTATTTTGGTAAATTTGCTTGGGTGTCAGCTTGGAGCCTTCAAAGCTGATCCATTGATCATTGTGGATCACATTTCACCCACACAAACACTCTCTTCAAACCCTAGTGAGAGAAACTCACTTTTAGTGAGAGAGAGCTTGATTTGGAGAAGAAATAGTCAGATTCTCACCAAAGCTCGGGTTTTAAAGTTGTTCATCTCGTTCATAGCTACGTTGTGGTAGTATTGGTAAGTTCAAACTCCGAATTTCATTTGCTAGATTTGATATTCAAGTTAGGGTTTGAGCTTGATTTGTTGTGAAACCCTCTTAGATGATGAAATGGGTTTATGGTGACTAGTTATTCTTGTCACTTGGCGGGTTTTGGTTGGTTGACGATTTGGCCTTGATTAGGCTTTGATCTTGAGTTTAATCACTAGTTTTAGTGATTATGGAAGTGTTGGAACACTTTTGGGTGTGTTTGGTTAACTAATTTTGAAATGGGTCAAAATTAGGGTTTTGGTGTCAAATCGTGTATGACACGTATTTAACACTTGTGTTCAGGTTTAATTGGTGTGTTAGGACCATTTTCACTTGTGTTAGTGATTATTGGTTAGTTTGGGCGCGGTTTGTGCTTGGAAGTGCAATTGGGTCGAAATTGCACTAAGTGTCAATTGGGTTGGTTTGTAAATCCACCCTAATTGTGTTGTTGTATTTGTGATAATGGAATTGGTACTTTTCATTAGCGTGTTGCGGATTATTCGGTTGCATTCATAAGGACTTCGAGGTGAGTGTTAATATCCTATGTGCATATGTATGTGTAGGATGGGTGCGGGTCAGGTGAAGTGGTTCTCGGTTATAGAGCCCACTTCACATATAGGTGGATTTGATGGACTTGTGTAATAGGTCCAATTGGCACGGTTGTGCGTTTTGGTTGACCACATTTGGCGAGGTGCCCACTTTGTGTGTACGACATCACATATGCTTGTGATGTGGATTATACAACCCCAATGGCGAAGGGTTGGTATTGAGTTGTGATTGGAGAAGTGGATCACGTGTGGATGCAGATTTATGATGACGCGTGTAGTTTCGGTCATCTTATTGAGAAAGTGAGTCTCGTGTAGTTCGGATTCAAGATGACTCGTGTAGTTCGGTCATCTTATTGAGGTAGTGATCTCGTGTGGTTGCGGATTCACTAAGGCTCGTGTAGTTTGGCTAACCTCGATGTTGTTGTGGTATTGAAGATAGTAATCTCGTGTGGATGCGGATTTACTAAGGCTCATGTAGTTCGGCCAATCTTCATGTTGGTAATTGGTAGTCGGTTCCGGTATTGGGTTAAGGGGTTAACCTTGGACATTTGTATATTGTACATTGTTGTATTGTTGTGATGTAGCTAACCCACCGGGTGTAGCTTATTGGCATTGTTCACATCGTCGTTGGTGAACTTATCTTATTGTTGGTATTATTAGCTTGATGCTTAGTGATCGTACGGTATGCTTAGATTAGCTTGCCTTTATGCTTGGATGCTCTGGTATGCGTTATTTGATTACTTATGTGGCGTGTCCATTTTATGCATATATATGTATGTAGTATATTCTCACTCACTAAGCATTAGCTTACCCTCTCGTTATTTACATTTTTATAGATTTGCATGGATGCGGTGGCTCGGGTAAGCGTGAGGACTAGTGGACTTGCGTAGTTGCTTAGAAGACGTGCTTTTGGATTTGATTAGGATTGGGTAGCGTATCCCCAATCACCATGCTCGGTCTTCGTTTTTATGTTAAACTTATATAGTCGAAAACTCGTAATTTTGTACGAAAGTCGTAAAATGGCCGATGTGGGCCCGGTGTCATAAAACTCGGTTTTATTGTGAAAAACTTTAAGTTTTAATTATTATAACATATGGTGAAAGTGTTTTGGTTTAAAAGTGTCGGGAAGCATTTTTTTTCGCCCGTGTAACTTTGACAAACTGGTCAGGAACTTTTAGTACATTTGGACGCCGTCCTGGTCTTCACAACTGGACGCCGTCCAGATAACTGGACGCTGTCCAGATGAACTGTGTTACAAATTTTTTTTTATGGCACGTTTTCGGATGGATAACGGGTTGGGTTGTTACAAGTGGTATCAGAGCATGGTCTAAGGGATTTAGGTGACTTGAGATAGGTGCCTAGACTTAGACTTTTGTGTGTGCTTATTTGTTGCAGGACTTGTAGGTGAACGGGTCGGAACGGGTTATAGTTAGTGCCTTATTTGTAGGTGGACTAACTAGGATTTTTGGCTCGTGTTGTGATGCTAGTTTCTTGCGTGTGTTTATATCGCGTAGGATTTCCATTGTGTTGGTTATATCATCGAGCGAGGCAGTCGTTGTACTAAAAAGTTGATACGGCGTGTGTGTATAATAAGGACTTGCAAACCTTACTACGGGTGCAAATCGTGTCTAACAAGTGATGTACGACGAGTGTTTAGCAAAATGGGGCGGTGTGGTGCGTGTGATTTTATACATTCGTGGACTAATCGTTTTGCATTCTTTAGAAAGACAACGCGAAACTAGATCAAGACGAATGACGTTGAGTTTAACGCAAGAGTTGAGGCTGCCGTTGCGGAGCAAATGAGTGCGTTTCAAGAAGAAATGGATAGGAAGTATTCTGATTTTCGGAGTAGTGGTGAAATGGAGCGTTGTCTTAAGAGCTTCATGAGGACTAAACCTCCGATGTATAACGGGAAACCGGATCCTTTGGTAAGCACAACTTGGATTTCGGATGTCGAAGAGTGTTTTCGCACTATTGAATGCCCTCCCGAGAAAAAGACAAGACTCGCTACTAGTTTGTTGCGGGGTAGGGCGGAGGATTGGTTGGATGGTAAGATTGATCTTGTCAGTGGTGAACTGTTTATGGCATTATCGTGGGACGAGTTTAAGGAGGAATTCTTCGAGGAGTTCCGAACTTCAGCCGATTTGTCGGAATTGCGTAGCGGGTTGCGAAATTTGCAACAGGGTTCTATGGATTTGAATACTCTCAAGACGACCTTTATGGCGAAGGCTCATTTTTGCCCGGAGTATTTGGGGAATGATCGTTTGTTGATGGAAGATTTCTATCGGACTTTGAATGATGACTTGAAGAATAAAATTAGCCGGGGTTACGCAAAATCGTTTGCGGAATTATTCACTATGGCTAGAGGTTTCGAGTCATATTCGCGATCGAAGATGGGTGAACCTTCAAGTGAGAGAAGGGTTGTTTTGTATGGTGCTCCAAGTAAGAGGACTAAGGGTCCGAGTGTGAGCACGGGTGGTACACGGACGAGTATATCGGACTCTAGTGCGTCTAGGTGTTACAATTGTGGTGTGAGAGGTCACAAGTCTTGGAAATGTTCGGTGCCAAAGGGTGATGGTACGGTGTGCTTCAATTGCCAAGAAGAAGGACATCGTAAGTCGGAGTGTCCCAAGTTAGCAGGGACGGGTGCGGCAATGAGACGTTAAGGTACGTTTCGTTTTAATAAATATGTCCTTTGATTATTTATTATGTGCCGATTGAGTTCGGATTTGTTAATTGCATCGTGTTGTGCATATTATTGTTAGGGGTGACATTCCTAATGGAATTACCCTATGGTGGCTGTGACGACCCGGAAAATTTCAACTTATTTTAAACCAATTCTCTATATGATTTAATAATTTCGTCATGATAAGCAATGAATTTTGACAAGTTTTAAAACTTTTGAAATGAGTTTTATACAGACAATTGACTATCCATTTGTCCGACGATTCACGAACGTCATAACTTGTATTAATTATATACTTATGTATATATATGGATATATATGGATTATATCTAACTTGAATATATGATAATTAAGTATCTCATTAAATATATTAACAATGGATTATATACATAAAATGAGACTACTAACTTAAGGACTTCGAAACGATATATATACATATATATATATATATATATATATATATATATATATATATATATATATATATATATATATATATATATATATATATATATATATATATATATATATATATATATATATATAACGCTTAACGACGTTATAACTTCTAAGTTAAAATAAATATATATGTATTGTATTAAGATGTATTAATACACAGTTTCTAGATGTATTTACTATTGGAATATACTAATAGGAAAACATCATTTTCAACCTTTTATCATAGAAAATGATATCCTTATTATTACATATGACTCATGAGACATCTTTAAACACATAAACAAAATAATTTTGTATTTATACCCGTATTATACACAACTTCTGGATGTATTTACTATTCATATATACCAATAGTAAAACATCATTTTCAGCCTTTTTAATCATGGGGGAGACATGTTTAACAACTCTTAACATCTAGTATTAAACTTCTAGCTAAAATTTCAACTTGGAATCTCTTTATATCTATATACATATGACATTTTATATATCTATATCTATATCATTTCCATTTCAATTTTTATTCTAAGATTTTACTCCCTAAAAATACACACTTGAAACCCTTTGTTCTACTATTTCAATTCAGTAAAAACACTTCAATTATAAGCCTTAAAACAATCTAAAATTATCATAAGAAAAACCAAACAAGAACACTTCATGAAGATCATCCATTTCAAGTTTATACTTTCAATCTTTTGAACCCATTTCAAAAACTCTTTGAAGATCAAGAATTATACTTCCTTTCTAGTAGATTTATCCAAGTAACTTGAGGTAGTAACCTTATTCATAATCTTATTCGATTCATATTCATAAAGCTATCTTATTTTGAGTTATAAATTATAACAACAAGAACATAGTTTGAATGATTTCAAACTTGTTCGCAAACTAAATAGATCCTTCTAACTTGACTTTTAAAACACTTTAAGACCTGTAATATATCATAATGATATGCTAACTTAACAAGATACAACTTGATTTTACAAAGAACACCTTAAAACTGAATCTACATCGTTGGAGTGCAACCGGGGGCTATTTTGGGTTGGATAATTAAAAACCATCTTAAACTTTGAATTGGAAGTTTATATTCTGGAAAAATGATATTTCTTATGAATACGTTAATATATAAAAATCTAATGGTGTAACTCAAAGTGTATGTATTTTTGTAAAAATGATCATCTAGAAGTTGTTTTTACAATGGAAATGATCACTTTCATAAGATTCACCAAAGTTTGACCTATAACTTGTGATTTCGAATGCAAACTAAGGTATTTACAGTTCATATTCATAAATAATGACTCGATCCAAGGAAGTAGCAAGTTGCACCAACAAAAACAGAGTTATATTGAAGAAACTACGGCTAAAACAAAATTGGGTATCCAAAGCTAGTTTAGCTACGAAATTAATTGGAGTAAAACTAAACTAATCATATCTTTGCTAATTAATATGATATTTTATATATATTTACTTATGATTTGATTTTATATATTTCAGGACCACCCGTAAACAACATGAGAAGATTAATTATAAGACCTCATGATTGTACGCAACACGTCATTTGACAACACGGTACTTTATGTACGCAACACGTCATTTGAAAACATGGTACCATGGGTCGAGATTAATTCTGATCAATACGAATACGATGGGGTCTTTATTTATTTATTGAGCAACTAATTGTGGACCACTAACATCGGACTGCTAACTACGGACTAATAGATATTAAAATTATTATAAGTATATATGTAACGATTATTTAAAAAGAAAATATGTTAATATATTATATATATGGTTAGGTTCGTGATATCTATCGGAGACCAAGTCGTGTTAAATATCTTCAAAATAAAAGTGAGTATATAGTCCCACTTTTAAACTCTAAATATTTCGGGATGAGAATACATGCATTTTATGATTTACGTTATGGACACAAGTGATTAAAAATATATATTCTACGTTGAGTTGTACCACTGGCATACTTCCCTGTAACTTGGTAACTACTATTTACATGAGGTATTGTAAACGCGAATCCTGTTGATAGATCTATCGGGCCTGACAACCCCAACCAGACTGGACGACCAGTATTCAACGGTTGCACAATACTTCGTTTCGGTGACTACACATGGTACGGTGTAGTGAGATTTCATAATAAAGGGAATATGCAACATTGATTAAATGTTAAGTATGGTTATCAAGTGCTCAACCACTTAGAATATTTTTATTAAAACGTTTATGTATATGAAATCTTGTGGTCTATATTTATAACGCTGCTAGCATTAAACCTATATCTCACCAACTTTATGTTGACGTTTTAAAGCATGTTTATTCTCAGGTTCCTAGAAGTCTTCCGCTGTTTGAATATATGTTAGAGAAACTATGTGCATGGAGTCATACATGTTTTATTCGTGGAAGCATTGCATTCACAAAATCATCACCGTGTATTTATTTTGCTTGCATTGTCAACGGAAGTATTCTTGTAAACTGTTATTTACGGTGATTGTCTATATGTATAAATCATCAGATGTCGAAAACATTGAATTTTAAATATTCATTTATGGTATATCTTTTCAAAAGAATGCAATGTTTATAAAACGTATCATATAGAGGTCAAATGCCTCGCGATGTAACCAACTATTGTGATTCGTTTATAATCGATATGGACTTCGTCCGGATGGATTAGGACGGGTTGTTTCAGTTGGTATCAGAGCGGTGGTCTTAGCGAACCAGGTCTGCATTAGTGTGTCTAACTGATAAGTCGTTAGGTTGAATTAGTGAGTCTGGACTTCGACCGTGTCTGCATGTCAAAATTTTGCTTATCATTTTGTGTCGAAAATCATCTACTTATCATCCGTAGGAAATTACCTGCTTATCATCTTAAGTCTGAACGCGTCTTACTGCATTCATTGCATGAATGGTGTATAGACAAAATTCATATCTTAGCGTATTTGCTAATTCATATCTACGCGTATCTGTTACTGTAAACTTTGTCTGACATATTCCGTAAATCCCACCGTAATCTACGAGATCTTTTGTTCTATATATATGGATATTCTATATAATTAGAATACCACCCGATAGCCGAAAAATCATTTCATATCGAAAAATCCTTTATTCAATCATACGAAATGGAACTCGTCACTAGTTCAAGTCCCTCGGATTCCGATATGGAATTCCACTCAAGCTTCGAAAGCAGTGTGACCGGAATGGATCAACCAATCAGTCATCATCTATTTTGGATGGATTGGCGATAGGTTCGTAGCCTCCTCAATCATTGGAGACAAGAGGAAGGTGATCCCTTCCATCCACCAAATTGCCCTCTTGACGATGAACCTGAAGCACTTACCGGCGAACCTGTTCGAGAAACCATTTTCTCTCTCATTTCCAGAGTATCTCGTCACGATTATATACTACATCAAATTCTAGATTTTATTTATCCGCTCGTCCGAACCGACAATCACCCCGGTGTAATAGAAGAAGTCAACGAGCTTCGCGCTCGGGTAGTGGCTTTGGAGAATACAGTATGAAGGTTACAAACACCATCAGCAGCATCAGCAGCATAACCAGTACCGTCAATAACATCAACATCGCAAGCTTCAATACCCTAAGCACCAGCAGCATCACCAGCATCAATGTTATCACCATCATCAACATCAACAGGATCATTACCACCACCAACAATCACGTCCGCATCACACGCCTCAATATCACCATTCATACCTCGGATATCAACGTCACACACACCATAGATACCAAGAAGTACCAACAACAATAAACGATGAAGCATTGATTCATAACTTCATCGGAGAAACATTCTATGGTGATTATGTAATCTCTAAAGACATAGAGATTACCTATTTCTGCCTTAACCATAAATCAGATGAGTGGACAGAAATGATAAAAGGAAGAGTAGAAACCCCGACAAGAATGATGTGTAAGGTACAAGCTAGGCTTGTTTTACCAACAGCATCAGCAGTACCCTTAGCCTCACCAACACAGTCAGTGCTGTCAACATCGTTAGAATCGTCAGCACCTTTAACATCACAAGCTCCACCAATTCAAGAATCACCGTGGACATCATCAATAACGCGTATATTGCATCAACGAGTTATGAAGTATTAACTCATTCTTCTGAAGAATTTATATAAATATTATATATATATGAATTCGGAAACCAAAATAAATCTTTTCGTACTAAGCTATTAAGTATGAATTGAAAAAGGGTAGATACTACTCGTTTAAATTCATACTACAAATATGCAATGATGTACGTCCTTCGTCAGCAACTTAATCATCGTTAACTACAATCCCTGTTTCATTTCAATGAATTCCGTTTTATAATAAACCAAGTGTATTATTCAATAATATGTTTGATTTTACACTTTCATCTTCAATGTACTCGATGCTTACTGGGAAACAACATTCATATCTTGCGAAGTTAGCAAGAGTTCAATGAGTATCAGCATGATTCACTAAGGAAATATATATAAGAATAAATAATGAAGTATTGATCCATAACTTCATTAATATTCTGTGAAGAATATGTGGTTCCTAATCGTTTTAGAGATTACTTATTCTAGCTCAAACTGAAAATCAAATGAGTCTAATATTATATTGACTTATTAAATTCATGATTACATCTGAAGAAAATATATATGTACATATATTTTCATAAAGATTGTAATAAAATTCTCTGGTACAAAACATTACTTGTGAAATTTTTTTAACGGGTAGGTAATATCCGAGAGATATATAAATTCACAATTAATATGATTATATTCTTTGACTCTAATTCAACAATCATCAACTATACTCACTACCTTCACAATAATATACATTCTTTCATAGAAATCAAAACAACCATTCTCATCCAAATTTGATTACGACAAAATGAAATCTAAGTCAATACTTAACAGAAGACATCACTCTTAGGACTCTTACATCTTTCAAAACTATACTTTGACTTCAAAACTATTCTAGAACATCATTCGATTCTTGGAACCCAGAAAAATATTTGTATCATTCAAAGTCCTAAAACATCATATGTATGTTAACAATTACAATCTATGATCAAACCCTTCGAAATTCCCGAAGACACTTCAAATAATGGACAATCGAGATGATGATCCAACCACACATTACCCGCAGTCTTGCATCTGAAAAGCTCTCGAAACTAAGGACATAATTTAACACGTATCCGCGTTAAATCTTTTAGCATTTATTAGCAAAAATAACTTTGCGATTCCTTTCCCAAAATACCAAATTTTGTCACAGTTTCAGTAAGTCAACCTCGACTTTCCATTCAAAGTAGCCTTATTATAACCTATAATACATACGATTACCCTTTTGTTACCGGGGAACCTTTTATATTCCACGACATTATCAGCAGATGTACCAGCAACTCGTTACCCCTTTGGCGGAATCAACAATTGGTATTTTGAAATCTCGCAGCGTTTCTATTTCAGCAGTTATATATATATACAACGTCTATCCCCAAGAATTACATATTTCAAATGTGAAGTTTCTGAAAAACGCTCCAGCCTACGAATTAGTGCTATGAAGTTTTGGAAAAGACTGATAAAGTGGTAAAGACAGTAGACAACAATTACGGTCATAAGTTTGACAATAAAGAATAATAGATTGGAAAAGCTCGAATGAAAAATTTGGTACTGGAAAACGGATTGAGCAAAGTATAAAGGAGGCCGTAGACAAATCATAAGGACGAAATCTACCTTCAAAGGATTCAAATGATTCAGTGTCTGCTGAAACCATTAGTAAGAACCATACTCCTTATTCTAAACCTTCACAGACAGATTTTCCGCGTCATTCTCTGATCTTAGATATTCTAAGATATCATCGTATCTTTCATTATAAATATCTCCGATATTTCTGAAGATATATACCCAACTGTCTTCATCAAAAATCATTTATCTCTTCACAATATCTGCGTTACAACATAAAAGAAACTGTGTTAGTATCTAAATTCTGAAAAATTCGAGTTTGAAATAAGAATGTTTTGAAGTAGTGTTGGAAACTGAAGCATGAATTTGTATAATATAATGACACTTGATCAATGTGATTATATTACAGTAATTCAAGTTGAGTTTCTAAATGAAACGTGATGATTCACAGATCATAACGTCATCATGTGCCATGTTACACAACTCTTACATTCTACCCAATCTCCAAACATATTAAGAACATATCTCCTTGATAATTCTATCTTTTCGGACATTCTGGTAACTTACCAAATCAAGAGCGTGCAATTACTATTTCCTTCTTAGAACATTAACTATGTTTATTTCAAAATCCATACCTACGAATTCTGGACCATTATTCGCTTGACTCGAAGTCGGGAAGAGGAAACAGAAGTATGGAACTGTTAAATATAAAAGAAAATATAAAGCTCGACAACAACAAATAAATTACAAATTGTGTATATCAATACGTATTGCAACGTAAAGGCACGGGAGAATTAACAATACTATAACCCCAAGGTAATAGTAGAAATAAATAAAATCCTCCGGTGATAGATGAAAAAGAAGAATGACAGAGATGAAAGTTAAGAGTATATCCAGGATCAGTACTGGATGAAGCATACTGATAAATGTTTTAAAGTATGAATTGAGGGAGGAAGAATAGAAGGTATGAGTTGTAAGGAAATGAAGGGAGGTGGATTTATAGTAAAAGATCCGACAGAACAATCAAAATAGATGATCGCATTTAAAGCGGATTCTAATTTCCTTGATTATCGAAGAATCAAATCTCATTATGAAGATTTTCCTCCAAATCTCTTGAACTTAGAAATCAATCCTATCTACGTCAAAAGATATGACGAATCTATACCTACTCATTTCACCCTTTGGTGATAGCCTCACTCGTACTCTTCACAAAAATCAAATTGCTTTATCAATACTACTTGATGATAATAAAACTCTAATTTCCAACTCGTATACGTCATGAAAACATACTTATTGTCAGCCATGACCATCCCATTCAAATTTCGGGACGAAATTTCTTTAACGGGTAGGTACTGTGACGACCCGGAAAATTTCAACTTATTTTAAACCAATTCTCTATATAATTTAATAATTTTGTCATGATAAGCAATGAATTTTGACAAGTTTTAAAACTTTTGAAATGAGTTTTATACAAACAATTGACTATCCATTTGTCCGACGATTCACGAACGTCATAACTTGTATTAATTATATACTTATGTATATATATGGATATATATGGATTACATCTAACTTGAATATATGATAATTAAGTATCTCATTTAATATATTAACAATGGATTATATACATAAAATGAGACTACTAACTTAAGGACTTCGAAACGATATATATATATATATATATATATATATATATATATATATATATATATATATATATATATAAAACGCTTAACGACGTTATAACTTCTAAGTTAAAATAAATATATATGTATTGTATTAAGATGTATTAATACACAGTTTCTAGATGTATTTACTATTGGAATATACTAATAGGAAAACATCATTTTCAACCTTTTATCATAGAAAATGACATCCTTGTTATTACATATGACTCATGAGACATCTTTAAACACATAAACAAAATAATTTTATATTTATACCCGTATTATACACAACTTCTGGATGTATTTACTATTCGTATATACCAATAGTAAAACATCATTTTCAGCCTTTTTAATCATGGGGGAGACATGTTTAACAACTCTTAACATCTAGTATTAAACTTCTAGCTAAAATTTCAACTTGGAATCTCTTTATATCTATATACATATGACATTTTATATATCTATATCTATATCATTTCCATTTCAATTTTTATTCTAAGATTTTACTCCCTAAAAATACACACTTGAAAGCCTTTGTTCTACTACTTCAATTTAGCAAAAACACTTCAATTATAAGCCTTAAAACAACCTAAAATTATCATAAGAAAAACCAAACAAGAACACTTCATGAAGATCATCCATTTCAAGTTTATACTTTCAATCTTTTGAACCCATTTCAAAAACTCTTTGAAGATCAAGAATTATACTTCCTTTCCAGTAGCTTTATCCAAGTAACTTGAGGTAGTAACCTTATTCATAATCTTATTCGATTCATATTCATAAAGCTATCTTATTTTGAGTTATAAATTATAACAACAAGAACATAGTTTGAATGATTTCAAACTTGTTCGCAAACTAAATAGATCCTTCTAACTTGACTTTTAAAACACTTCAAGACCTGTAATATATCATAATGATATGCTAACTTAACAAGATACAACTTGATTTTACAAAGAACACCTTAAAACTGAATCTACATCGTTGGAGTGCAACCGGGGGCTGTTTTGGGTTGGATAATTAAAAACCATCTTAAACTTTGAATTGGAAGTTTATATTCTGGAAAAATGATATTTCTAATGAATATGTTAATATATAAAAATCTCATGGTGTAACTCAAAGTGTAAGTATTTTTGTAAAAATGATCATCTAGATGTTGTTTTTACAACGGAAATGATCACTTTCATAAGATTCACCAAAGTTTGACCTATAACCTGTGATTTCGAATGCAAACTAAGGTATTTACAGTTCATATTCATAAATAATGACTCGATCCAAGGAAGTGGCAAGTTGAACCAACAAAAACGGAGTTATATTGAAGAAACTACGGCTAAAACAAAATTGGGTATCCAAAACTAGTTTAGCTACGAAATTAATTGGAGTAAAACTAAACTAATCATATCTTTGCTAATTAATATGATATTTTATATATATTTACTTATGATTTGATTTTATATATTTCAGGACCACCCGTAAACAACATGAGAAGATTAATTATAAGACCTCATGATTGTACGCAACACGTCATTTGACAACACGGTACTTTATATACGCAACACGTCATTTGACAACATGGTACCATGGGTCGAGATTAATTCTGATCAACACGAATACGATGGGGTATTTATTTATTTATTGAGCAACTAATTGTGGACCACTAACATCGGACTGCTAACTACGGACTAATAGATATTAAAAGTATTATAAGTATATATGTAACGATTATTTGAAAAGAAAATATGTTAATATATTATATATATGGTTAGGTTCGAGATATCTATCGGAGACCAAGTCGTGTTAAATATCTTCAAAGCAAAAGTGAGTATATAGTCCCACTTTTAAACTCTAAATATTTCGGGATGAGAATACATGCATTTTATGATTTACGTTATGGACACAAGTGATTAAAAATATATATTCTACGTTGAGTTGTACCACTGGCATACTTCCCTGTAACTTGGTAACTACTATTTACATGAGGTATTGTAAATGCGAATCCTGTTGATAGATCTATCGGGCCTGACAACCCCAACCGGACTGGACGACCAGTATTCAACGGTTGCACAGTACTTCGTTTCGGTGACTACACTTGGTACGGTGTAGTGAGATTTCATAATAAAGGGAATATGCGACGTTGATTAAATGTTAAGTATGGTTATCAAGTGCTCAACCACTTAGAATATTTTTATTAAAACATTTATGTATATGATGTGGTCTATATTTATAACGCTGCTAGCATTAAACCTATATCTCACCAACTTTATGTTGACGTTTTAAAGCATGTTTATTCTCAGGTTCCTAGAAGTCTTTCGCTGTTTGAATATATGTTAGAGAAACTATGTGCATGGAGTCATACATGTTTTATTCGAGGAAGCATTGCATTCACAAAATCATCACCGTGTATTTATTTTGACTGCATTGTCAACGGAAGTATTCTTGTAAACTGTTATTTACGGTGATTGTCTATATGTAGAAATCATCAGATGTCGAAAACATTGAATTTTAAATATTCATTTATGGTATATCTTTTCAAAAGAATGCAATGTTTATAAAACGTATCATATAGAGGTCAAATGCCTCGCTATGTAACCAACTATTGTGATTCGTTTATAATCGATATGGACTTCGTCCGGATGGATTAGGACGGGTTGTTTCAGTGGCGTTTTGATTAATGGGCGAAGGGCGTAAGACTTGGTGCAAACAAGCATTCCTTAGTGTCGGGAAATGTTTCTACCAAGTCATGGGTATGGGCTTTGGTGTCCGGTAGTAAAGCGAGTGTCTGGTTTTGTGTTGAAGTTGATGAACCATGAGGTTTGACGGGTGGATAAAACCCTAAAGATCGAGTGTTTGATCTCGATGTGTATTGGTAATGGAGTCTACGTGACGCGATGTTAGGTGCCTCTTTCATACCTACTAGCGTAGTATTCGACTCTGGTGGTGTTGCGGTTACATTGTACTTAGGGTACCGGAGAGAAACCCTTAGGTACATGAGTGACTAGGCGAAAATTTGACAAGCTATAGCAATTGGATGATTGCGAGTGTAAAGTTTGTGTAATTGTGGTGAACTCTTCGTTCGTAGTATTTAAGGATTGGTTAAAATCCTTCGTGTGCTCAAGGTTGGAGCAAGATGTGGTGATGGGTCGTGTGAACCCAATTGTTAGTAGAGTCTACCTTTGGTAGCTTTGTACGGGTGTACAAGATGCGGTTATGGAACGTAGTTCCAAGTGGGGGAGTTTGATGTGGTAGCGTGGGGGTACGTGATAGTACTATATTTTACTACGAAATACGTTACAAATTACACAAGTTTTAATTATTTATTTACAAATGGGATATACCTAAACCTTGCTACAACACTATAGGCAGTGTACCTAATCGTAGAGTAGTATAGTTTTTAGTAAGTCCGGTTCGTTCCACAGGGAGCGGGCTTATTGCACACTATATTTTAAACAATTATATTCGTACAAAATATATTATATTAATAATATATAAAAGGGGGTTTTACCGTTTAATGACCGGTTTGTCGATTTTATATTTTAAGCGAAGCGTAAAGTAAATGACGATATTTAACTAACAATATAAAATAAATAACAATAATTAAAATGACAATAAATAAAAGTACGAGAAAAAATGAAATAAAATATATTATGCTTATTTAAACTTCCGTAATCATGATGTTTGACGTGTTGATTTTAGTTTTATGCCCATGGGTTAATTGTCCTTTGTCCTGGATTATTTAATATGTCCGTCTGGTTTTTGTCCATAACAGTCCGTCGGTCATAAATTTAAAGTGCGAGTGTCCTGGTCAAATTATCCTTATACCCGAAGTCAAATATTCTAACTAATTGGGGACTTAAACTATAACAAGGTTTTAATACTTTGTTTAATAATTACACCAGGTTATCGACTGCGTGTAACCCAAGGTTTTAATACTTTGTTATCAATTATGCCAAGTGTCCTTGTACATAATTTCACCCCTGTTTTAATAATTCCATAGACTATTAATCCATTCCCGTATCCGGTTAAATGAACGATTATTCGTACATATAAATATCCCACCCATCGTGTTCGATCAAGTGTATGTGGTTATTTATAGGTACGTCCAATTGTAAATCTTTATATTAAAATTAACAAACTATCATTTAGTTAAACAAATATAAAGCCCATTAATAGCCCATAGTCTAATTTCCACAAGTGTCGTTCTTTTGTCCAAACTCCAATTATGGTACAAAGCCCAATTACCCCGTCTTTAATATTTAGTCCAACATCATGATTACTTTGGCTCAAATAAGCATAATAATAACTTAAGTACGAGACATTAATTTAAAAAGGAGAACATAACTTACATTGAGTATTTATCGCGTAGTGTTACACGGACAGAATTTCGACTTTAAAACCCGTAAAAATAACTTTTACATAACCCAAACTAATCTAATATAACACTAATCTATACTATATATACATATATATTATATATATATTTATTTATATTATACTACGGAGTATTATTATTATTATTATTATTTTTTATTCGGCAGAATGCATGGCCTTTTATAGGAGTTTTGATTTCTGACAGCTCCGCGAGTCGTGGAGTTTTTGGCCTTCAAACTCCGCGAGTCGTGGAGTTTGAAAATCCAGCTCAGGATCATTTGTCTCATAGCTTGTCGACATAATTTTTAAATATATATAATATATAAATAATTTATATAATTATTTAAATATTATATTATATTCTTGTGCATAGTTGACTTGTAATTTTTGGTCCGTTGCGTCGGGCGTTGATAGTTGACTCATGTCCCGGTTCCGGATTTTCGAACGTCCTTGCGTACAATTTAATATCTTGTACTTTGCGTTTTGTAACTTGTACTCTTGTCATTTTTAGACGTTTTTCATGAATAAATTGAACCTTTTGAATTGTATCTTGAACATTTGAGCTTTTTGGACGTTTGTGTCTTCAAATCTTCGTTTTCGCCTTTTGTCTTCGCACTTATTTATTTAAACAATTACAATGAAAATATAATACAATTACATATGAAAACCTATTATTTAGGAGGGATATTGCTATGAATATATGTTCCTTTTTAGCCTTATCAAACATCCCCACACTTGAGCGTTGCTTGTCCTCAAGCAATACAGAACTTGAAATAAAAACATACATGAATCACTTTTTTATTCATCACACTTTGTACATCAGTGATTTTGATATGGTGGTATAAACAATGATATTAACGATAGAACCATGGTTAAAGGTGGGTGTGTCATCCACAGTTGCCTCGGGTTTAGGTCAACGACACTTGCAATCAAATAGCCGATTTACTTTCGGTTTCCAAAGCAAAGTGCACATTTGAAAGGCGGTTTACAGTCCCACATGACTATGAAAATTTAGATCCGTTAGGAAATTGGATCTTTATGAAAACATTTGATCTTTTGAAAATTCAATCTAGCTTTTACCCTAGACAAGTTTTCCGGAATAACCCTTCACTGGTGTTGCAAAATATTTTTGTGGGTTTTGTGGGTTTTAGATTTGAAAATTTTAGCTCAACACTTGTGGTTTTGTGTTACCCACTTGCTAACCTTGTATTAGGAGAGCAGCACGTCCAGTTTACTTGTCCTGTATATTACCTTTCGGCAAACTACCGTCCGGTTGTAAAGGAAAGTGATGAACAAGCAACTGTTAAGGCAATGTCGACATGCTTTTGATTATGGTCTATAACGTGTCGGATGCAATTACTATCCTTTGTAGGAGCAATAGTAAAGCTCACCCTTATAATTTTTCGGTCTGGCACAAGGTCCTGCCTACGACCATGTTATGCAACCACCGTTCTTACGGTTGACATCCGATTTAGTTCAGGTGACCTAATGAATTCTAGGTGAATTCCTAGGATTTTACGTTCAATGGTAATGAACGCATTGAAAATAGGTTTTCAGAAAACAAATCGGTTTTAATTTTGATCAAAATATTTTCTCGTTCAAGCTCGAGTTTAGATATCATTGAATTCCATGAGTTTGTAATTCTCAGTCTTTAAAGTCAATCTCAAGGATTGAGTAATATCAGTCTTAAAAGCTGATTTTTAATCTTTAAAAGGAGATTATCCTTTCTGGGGGTCTGATTCATTAGTCTTATCAAGCTAATTTGCACGGCGTCCTCCCCATTTTACGAGACAGATCCTCTCATGGTTAGGATAAGTCTGACCACTTGGCGACCCTGTTTGATGCTGAGGTCCGTGGATTTCCTGCTGATTGTAGTGATGACTTTTCTAGATTTTTCGTCAACCTACAGCTGGTCTGGATGACAACTTCCTGACCTAAATCAAGAAGCGCGTTTCTTTTTCGGAAGACTTTACTTCCTTTTAATAGATCCATCTTTTCTTTTCTTTCATCAGGTAAAATAGTTAATTTAGTCCAAAACAAAAGCACCTGCAATAACTTTACGGAAACATGTGCTAGATAGTTTTTAATTGAATAACTAGGTACATTCTCCCCACACTTAGTTTCTTTCTTTGCCTTTTTATTCTCCTTTATTCCATTTTAAATGAATTCAAGCGTTTTAGGGTGTTTCTCAATTTATGTCCTTTCCGAGGTAACGATAATTTCGGTATTAACACCTAGTTTTCATCGTTCATAAATATGTATAAACATGATTTTGAATTCATTTAGTTGAAATTTTTTCAAATTTTCACAAAATTTGGCAAATAAACCAAGTATAAACCTGAGAGAATTTATAACCCTTCCCCACACTTTAGATCATGCAATGCCCTCATTTGCATGAAATCAGACTATAATAAAAAATTCATGAGGGTGATTAGTGTAGAAAAGTGATTAACAATACCTAGTTTGTACTTACAAAGCTCGTCAAATGATAGATGGCGCGCCTCATCGCTCATTCCTTTTATTGTTTTATCACACATGTTTTTCTTCAAAAACGGTTGCTTTTCTGGACTGTTTGCTAATCTTTGAAAATGCGTCTTTTACCCTAACTTATTATGCATGTTTATTAACGAGTTATGCACTAACCCGAACCCCTAATTTAACGTTAAGTGGGGTTAGACTTCCCCACACTTAGCTGACGACATGTGAAGTCGGTAGAATAAGTTCCACGAATTAAAATAGTGAGCCAGTTATTTACATCTCGGGTGGTATATATTATATCAATGGGTTTAAAGTTTAGACCCACCCAATCGTCACTACCTAATTCTTTTTTAAATGTAGCTTTTAGTAAATGTATATGTCTCTTTTCTAGTTCTTGGTCAAATGGATCGATATACACCGACATACATACTATAGGGTGGACAATTCCTAACATTTCCTTCCGTTTATTCTCGGGATCAAAGTTTTCACCTCTATTACCCAATTGGGTGAAATCCGAGGTGTCATTATCTATTAAAGCTCGTAGTTCATCTTCGGTAGATGACTCGTCTTTTGAGAATATTGGGTTGGAAGGTTGTGGAATGGTGAATTTCGGGATTGGAGTAGATTCTTCTTCATTAACGGTACTTATTGGTCTCACCATTTTGGTCTCGGGGGTAAAATTTTCAACATTATCGTTTTCCCAAGAGTACCAATTTGTCACTCTTACTTCTTCTTTATCCATTAATGGATCGATGATTTCGTCGGTAGAGGCTAATGTGTCGATATGTTGTGAAATTGGTAAGACTGAATAAAAAGTATCATCGGGATAGTTGGTAATTTCGGAGCTCTCGAATTCATCAAAATTCGATGATATGAGATTTTCTTGCACAATACTCCTCAGATCAACAGGTGTGTAGTTTGATAGAGTTTCAGCTTGCCGGTTTACAAACTCTCTCATTTGTTCATTTTGAGCATTGAGTTCTTCGAGTTTGATTTTCATATTGTCTAATAAATTTTCAGACACGTAATTTTCCTCGTCTACTAGTTGTTGAGTTTGGATATATTCTTGGGAATAATCTCAATTTGAATTGTATTCTTCATAATCATTCCATTCAGGTTCCGTGGGTGCGTAATTTTCCATAGGAACGTAATAATAACATTTCCATGTTGAGTGATAATCTCCACAGATTTCACAACCAGTTATTGTTTCGTCATTCGTGATCCAAGATTGACCGAACGAATTGTCATCAACACTCGTTTGAGAGTATTGATTTAATTGATTTTGGATATCAAAAAGGGTTTTCATAGCCTTGTTTTCAAAATTTTCCATTTTATTGCGATGGCCAAATTTTAGCTACAATGTGGTGCATTTACTAATTATCCTATTAGTTATAAAAATAGAAAAACTTATATAAGTTGTCCAATTAATAGACTTTTCTGCTTTTGCCCACGTTTCGAATAGCCAAAAGATGCAGCAGGGAGCCAGAACCCTTTAAATCGGAAGCTCACAACTCAGCCACTAACAAATCCAACTATTACTACGAAGCAGAAAATTGTCAACGTCCATTAATTTAACCACTTAAATAATTTTTCTTTCCGTTTGAGATATTAGATAAGAAATAGAGAAAATTTCTAAGTCCTAAAAACTAAAGCGTCGAGAAATAAGAAGGAAAAAGAATGCGCGTCGAAAAACGTCGAAAAATAAAAATAAGAAAATAGCGCGTCGTAACTTAAAAGTCTAAAAATTATATCTAAAAAGTTGCGCCTAAAGGTCTAAAGGTAAATGCAATTTTATTCAGAAAACGTCAATTATTTAAAGGCACTAAAATCTATTTAAAACTAAAGCGAAAAACGGCGTCGCAAAATTCCAAAGCGCCTAAATCTTAATCTAAAGAAAAAGCACTTAAGGGATTTTACGGCAAAGCCTAAGAATCTATACATATAAAATAACTACGGAAAAACTAATTTTAAAACTAATTGTGAACGAAAAATATACAAAATATTACAATTACACTAAATAAAAGGATACAAATTATAAAAAGTGATAAAATTACTTATTTTTATAAAAAAAATATTATTTTTATATTTTTATTTTTATATTTTATAAAAGTATTAATTTTTTATATATTAAAACTAAATATAATTAATTATAACTAATTAATTTAAAAACTTAAACTAAATAATAATAATAATAAAGTAAATAGGGTTAAATAATAATAATAATTAATAATACCCCGTAATTAATGCTTTTTAGGGTTTCTTTGTGGCCTGACAGGGAGGCTCCGCGAGTCTTGGAGTTTTAAGCCTGCAAACTCCGCGAGTCGTGGAGTTTGAAAAACGTTTTTTTTTTAAATTTTATATTGTTTTTCTAAAAATATATTTAAACAAAAATAAATTAAAAATATAGCGTTTCACCGATTTCCCCGGCGGCGGCACCAAAAACTTGATGTGGTAGCGTGGGGGTACGTGATAGTACTATATTTTACTACGAAATACGTTACAAATTACACAAGTTTTAATTATTTATTTACAAATGGGATATACCTAAACCTTGCTACAACACTATAGGCAGTGTACCTAATCGTAGAGTAGTATAGTTTTTAGTAAGTCCGGTTCGTTCCACAGGGAGCGGGCTTATTGCACACTATATTTTAAACAATTATATTCGTACAAAATATATTATATTAATAATATATAAAAGGGGGTTTTACCGTTTAATGACCGGTTTGTCGATTTTATATTTTAAGCGAAGCGTAAAGTAAATGACGATATTTAACTAACAATATAAAATAAATAACAATAATTAAAATGACAATAAATAAAAGTACGAGAAAAAATGAAATAAAATATATTATGCTTATTTAAACTTCCGTAATCATGATGTTTGACGTGTTGATTTTAGTTTTATGCCCATGGGTTAATTGTCCTTTGTCCTGGATTATTTAATATGTCCGTCTGGTTTTTGTCCATAACAGTCCATCGGTCATAAATTTAAAGTACGAGTGTCCTCGTCAAATTATCCTTATACCCGAAGTCAAATATTCCAACTAATTGGGGACTTAAACTGTAACAAGGTTTTAATACTTTGTTTAATAATTACACCAAGTTATCGACTGCGTGTAACCCAAGGTTTTAATACTTTGTTATCAATTATGCCAAGTGTCCTTGTACATAATTTCACCCCTGTTTTAATAATTCCATAGACTATTAATCCATTCCCGTATCCGGTTAAATGAACGATTATTCGTACATATAAATATCCCGCCCATCGTGTCCGATCAAGTGTATGTGGTTATTTATAGGTACGTCCAATTGTAAATCTTTATATTAAAATTAACAAACTATCATTTAGTTAAACAAATATAAAGCCCATTAATAGCCCATAGCCTAATTTCCACAAGTGTCGTTCTTTTGTCCAAACTCCAATTATGGTACAAAGCCTAATTACCCCGTCTTTAATATTTAGTCCAACATCATGATTACTTTGGCTCAAATAAGCATAATAATAACTTAAGTACGAGACATTAATTTAAAAAGGAGAACATAACTTACATTGAGTATTTATCGCGTAGTGTTACACGGACAGAATTTCGACTTTAAAACCCGTAAAAATAACTTTTACATAACCCAAACTAATCTAATATAACAATAATCTATACTATATATACATATATATTATATATATATTTATTTATATTATACTACGGAGTATTATTATTATTATTATTTTTTTTATTCGGCAGAATGCATGGCCTTTTATAGGAGTTTTGATTTCTGACAGCTCCGCGAGTCGTGGAGTTTTTGGCCTTCAAACTCCGCGAGTCGTGGAGTTTGAAAATCCAGCTCAGGATCATTTGTCTCATAGCTTGTCGACATAATTTTTAAATATATATAATATATAAATAATTTATATAATTATTTAAATATTATATTATATTCTTGTGCATAGTTGACTTGTAATTTTTGGTCCGTTGCGTCGGGCGTTGATAGTTGACTCATGTCCCGGTTCCGGATTTTCGAACGTCCTTGCGTACAATTTAATATCTTGTACTTTGCGTTTTGTAACTTGTACTCTTGTCATTTTTAGACGTTTTTCATCAATAAATTGAACCTTTTGAATTGTATCTTGAACATTTGAGCTTTTTGGACGTTTGTGTCTTCAAATCTTCGTTTTCGCCTTTTGTCTTCGCACTTATTTATTTAAACAATTACAATGAAAATATAATACAATTACATATGAAAACCTATTATTTAGGAGGGATATTGCTATGAAATATATGTTCCTTTTTAGCCTTATCAGAATTACACTCCCACACGAGGAGGTTTTAGTGTGAGATTTCGGATGATGCTCTTAGTATATCCGGAACTTGTGATGGGACCTAGATTTGGTCGATTTGTGGTAGAGTGCAATTTCGGTTAATTTGTACTTATGATTTTGGATTTGAATTATCATCGAGGTGGTAATGTGGTGAATCTCGTTGAGAGATAATGACGAGCAAGGTGAAATCCCTCGGTTAAGGGAGGTGCGTGTTGGATTCTCTTTTAGAGAATTATTGTGTTATGCCTATGTGCGATATAGGTGGTTCTTGCTCGATTGTGATGGCATTGTGTACACGTACGTATGATGCGTGTGCAAGGATTTCCAAGTGAGTGGAATAATGTATTTATTTGTGTAGCATGGAATGTGGGACTGTCGCGGTGTTCAAGACACCACGTTCTACATAACGAGTGGAATTGTCGCGGTGTTTAAGACACCACTCATTGGTTTGATTGATGTGTGGAATTGTCGCGGTGTTCAAGACACCACATTGTCATGGGGGTGAGTTAGTCGCGGTGTTTAAGACATCACCCGAGGGATTAGTGATTACGCGGCGTATGTACACTAATGGATGGTTAGTGTAATCCGTTAGGATTCACTATGGCGTAGCAGTGCGCGATGTTATGCTACTCGTTGTATGGGGCCAAAATAGCGTGTGATTGGTGAGTTATGACCGTTGACGTGGTCCGCTAACTTCATCATGGGAGTAGTGTTATATCAGTATGGTATAACATTATCGGGAAATGCGAGTACCGATGGGGAATGGGAGTACCATTCCTGTGTTGAGATTTGGGAGGTGGATCATGTGTGGATGCGGATTCACGGTGACGCGTGTAGTTCGGTCATCTTATTGTGAAAGTGAGTCTCATGTAGTTCGGATTCACAATGACTCGTGTGGATGCGGTCATTATATTGAGGAAGTGAGTCTCGTGTAGTTCGGATTCACAATGACTCGTGTGGATGCGGTCATTATATTGAGAAAGTGAGTCTCGTGTAGTTCGGATTCACAATGACATGTGTAGATGCGGTCATTCTTTTGGGATAATGATTCTCGTGTAGTTCGGATTCACTAGGGCGCGTGTAGTTCGGCCAATCCCGATTGTTGTGCGGTGAAGGTAGTGAGTCTCGTGTGGTTACGGATTCACTAAGGCGCGTGTAGTTTTCGGCCAGCCTTCATGTTGTGTGATCTATTAGTTGTTTTATACACCAATGGTGGGGTCGTGAGGACCATGTTGGGTGATTAGTGATGCGATAGCCGTGTTTCGTTCACATGTTATTATGGGTGTGACAATAGTCGATTTTGTACACCTTGGGATTAGCGTTTCCATAGTCGTTTGGACGCTATCGGTCTTAGCTGTTGCTTATAATGTTACGATAGTTGCGTATTGGTTGTATTGCGCACTACAAGGGATGTTAAGAGGTAAGGGTAATCCGTAAGGAATCGTTTATTCGGTCTTCATCGTTTCGGGTTGTTGACCTTAGGTTGAGACTTGGTTGCTTTTGGCGTTGTACTTGGTAAGGGTACGCTAAGGGATTGATATCTCGGTAAGAGATTGGTTGAGTGTTTCCAGATGCGAGGGATTGAGCAAATTTTAGTGCTCAGATTTGTGGATTTGATAAATCGCGGATGACGATTCAGTTGTTAGGGTGATTTATAGAGAAGAGTTGCCTAGGAAGGTTGGATTGGGACGTATGATTGAGGACCGTTGAGTGTGGTCCGTTCGGTTAAGTGGCACATATCGCGAGGACGCGATCATGTTTAGGTGGGGGAGAGTTGTAAGACCCTGTTTCTGTTTCAGCCTCTTTCAGTTGATTGGGACGCCGTCCAGATTTGGGGGATGCCGACCAGCAGTGAAGAGTGGGACGCCATCCAGATTTTGGGACGCCGTCCAAAGTGTCTGACGGGCCAGCTGTTTTATTTAGTTTTAAAAAGGGGTATTTTGGTAAATTCACTTGGGTGTCAGTTTGGAGCCTTCAAAGCTGATCCATTGACCATTATGGATCACATTTCACCCACACAAACACTCTCTTCAAACCCTAGTGAGAGAAACTCACTTTTATTGAGAGAGAGCTTGATTTGGAGAAGAAGGAGTCGGATTCTCACCAAAGCTCGGGTTTTAAAGTTGTTCATCTCGTTCACGGCTACGTTGTGGTAGTATTGGTAAGTTCAAACACCGAATTTCATTTGTAAGATTTGATATTCAAGTTAGGGTTTGAGCTTGATTTGTTGTGAAACCCTCTTAGATGATGAAATGGGTTTATGGTGACTAGTTATTCTTGTCACTTGGCGGGTTTTGGGTTGGTTGACGATTTGGCCTTGATTAGGCTTTGATCTTGAGTTTAATCACTAGGTTTAGTGATTATGTAAGTGTTGGAACACTTTTGGGTGTGTTTGGTTAACTAATTTTGAAATGGGTCAAAATTAGGGTTTTGGTGTCAAATCGGGTATGACACGTGTTTAACACTTGTGTTCGGGTTTAATTGGTGTGTTAGGACCATTTTCACTTGTGTTAGTGATTATTGGTTAGTTTGGGCATGGTTTGTGCTTGGAAGTGCAATTGGGTCAAAATTGCACTAAGTGTCAATTGAGTTGGTTTGTAAATCCACCCTAATTATGTTGTTGTATTTGTGATAATGGAATAGGTACTTTCCATTGGCGTGTTGCGGATTATTCGGTTGCATTCATCAAGACTTTGAGGTGAGTGTTAATATCCTATGTGCATATGTATGTGTAGGATGGGTGCGGGTCGGGTGAAGTGGTTCTCGGTTATAGAGCCCACTTCACATATAGGTGGATTTGATGGACTTGTGTAATACGTCCAATTGGCACGGTTGTGCGTTTTGGTTGACCACCTTTGGCGAGGTGCCCACTTTGTGTGTACGATATCACATATGCTTGTGATGTGGATTATACAACCCCAATGGCGAAGGGTTGGTATTGAGTTGTGATTGGAGAAGTGGATCACGTGTGGATGCGGATTCACGATGACGCGTGTAGTTTCGGTCATCTTATTGAGAAAGTGAGTCTCGTGTAGTTCGGATTCACGATGACTCGTGTAGTTCGGTCATCTTATTGAGGTAGTGATCTCGTGTGGTTGCGGATTCACTAAGGCTCGTGTAGTTCGACCAACCTTGATGTTGTTGTGGTATTGAAGATAGTAATCTCGTGTGGATGCGGATTTACTAAGGCTCGTGTAGTTCGGCCAATCTTCATGTTGGTAATTGGTAGTCGGTTCCGGTATTGGGTTAAGGGGTTAACCTTGGACGTTTGTATATTGTACATTGTTGTATTGTTGTGATGTAGCTAACCCACCGGGTGTAGCTCATTGGCGTTGTTCACATCGTCGTTGGTGAACTTATCTTATTGTTGGTATTATTAGCTTGATGCTTAGTGATCGTACGGTATGCTTAGATTAGCTTGCCTTTATGCTTGGATGCTCCGGTATGCGTTATTTGATTACTTATGTGGCGTGTCCATTTTATGCATATATATGTATGTAGTATATTCTCACTCACTAAGCATTAGCTTACCCTCTCGTTGTTTACATTTTTATAGATTTGCATGGACGCGGTGGCTCGGGTAAGCGTGAGGACTAGTGGACTTGCGTAGTTGCTTAGAAGACGTGCTTTTAGATTTGATTAGGATTGGGTAGCGTATCCCCAATCACCATGCTCGGTCTTCATTTTTGTGTTAAACTTATATAGTCGAAAACTCGTAATTTTGTACAAAAGTCGTAAAATGGCCGATGTGGGCCCGGTGTTATAAAACTCGGTTTTATTGTGAAAAACTCTTAGTTTTAATTATTATAACATATGGTGAAAGTGTTTTGGTTTAAAAGTGTCGGGAAGCATTTTTTTTTGCCCGTGTAACTTTGACAAACTGATCAGGAACTTTTAGTACATTTGGACGCTGTCCAAAAGACTGGACGCCGTCCTGGTCTTCACAACTGGACGCCGTCCAGATAACTGGACGCCGTCCAGATGAACTGTGTTACAATTTTTTTTTATGGCACGTTTTCGGATGGATAACGGGTTGGGTTGTTACATTAACCCAGCTAGTAGCGCCTCATACTCAGCCTCATTATTTGTAACATCAATATTAAAGCACAATGCGTATGTGTGCTCTTCGCCACTTGGACTTGTTAGGACTAATCCCTCGCCCGCGCCTTCTATGCATGATGCACCATCAGTAAATAAATCCCAAGTTTCACCTTGTACAGGTTTTAACTCTGTTCTTTCATGGATTACCTCCAATGCGCCATTTATTTCTGCGAGATAATCCGCAAGAACTTGCCCTTTTACAGATGTCCGTGGAAGATAAGCTATTTCGTATGACCCTAACTCTATTGCCCATTTGGCTAGTCTTCCAGATATCTCAGGTTTATTTAAAACTTGTTTAACCGGCATATCAATTAAAACATGAATATGATGCCCTTGAAAATACCTCCGCAATCTTCTTGAAGTTAAAAGTAACGCGTACACAAACTTTTTCATCGGCGCATAATTGATTTTGATTCATGTAAGTGCCTTACTAACGAAGTAAATTGTTTTTTGCGCTTTTTCATGTTCTGCCACTAAGACTGATGCAAAAGCCTCATTTGCAATTAAGACAAAAAGATACAGAATTTGCCATGTATAGGCGCAATGAGCGTAGGCAATGTTGCGAGCAACTTTTTTATTTCTTGGAATGCGATTTCTGCTTCATCCGTCCATACAAAATTTTTCCGATTCAAACATCTTTTCAGCGTCCGAAAGAAAGGCAGCTGTCTTTCCGCAGCTTTTGATAAGAACCTGGTCAAAGCCGCTAATTTGCCTGCTAGACTTTTCACTTCTTTTATTGTTTTGGGCGCAGTCATATTTTCAATTGCACCTATCTTTTTGGGATTTGCTTTAATGCTTTGCTCAGTAACATAATATCCCAAAAACTTCCCTTCTTTTAGCTTCATGTTAATTCTTCGTAAAATTCTCAAATGTTTATGTGATATCAAGTAGAATTTGATCTTGCGTTTTACTTTAATGACCAAGTCATCCACATACGCCTCGAGATTGCGCCCAATTTGACTTTCGAATGCGTTATCTATCAAGCGTTGATATGTTGCGCCAACATTCATAAGTCCAAAGGGCATCTTGATATAGCAGTAGATGCCTTTGCCAGTGTGAAACGCAGCTTTATCTTCATCCTCTTTCGCCATTGGGATTTGATGGTACCCTTTATAAGCGTCCAAGAAGCACTTAAAAGGATATTCATGCAGTGATTCAACCTTCCAATCTATTTCAGGCAGCGGATAATTATCCTTAAGGCAAGCTTTGTTAATCTCTTTAAAATCTATGCACATCCTCTATGATCCGTCAGGATTTTTAACAAGCACTGGGTTTGCACCCACATTTGATATGTTAGTTCTTGCAGAATTCCTGCCTTAACGAGTTTTTTTACTTCATCGCACAACCATTTCATACGATCTGGAGCCATACCTCTGCGTTTTTTAATGATTGTTTTTAACACAAGATTTGCATTAAGTCTGTGTTCCGCAATTTCTCGCGGAACGCCAGTCATGTCTCGCTCACACCATGCAAAGACATCCATGTGTGCCATAAGCAATTGCACTAACTGTTTCTTTACATCTGTGTTCAAATCTTTACCAATTTTAATTGTTTGCTCTGGATATGCGCTATTTATCACAACCATATGATCTTCTGCGCCTGCATTTTCTATAACCGTATTTATGTATTAACAGTTGCGTAAATTGATTTTATTTCTGCAAAATTCATTGTTGCAACTCCTTTGCATGTTGTAAATTTTATCATTCTGTGTATTGTCGAGGAAATGATGCCAAGTTTGCATAGCGCATAGCGTCCTGACAACATATTATAGCGAGAGGCAGACCGCAAAAAAAATAACTTTAGTCGCGCTTGTCGCACTAACTTCGCGTCTAACTCATCAAAAAGCTCAATGTTTATCGATAATTGACCTACAGGCCATGCAGATTCTCCTGCAAAGCCAGATAACGAGACCGCAATGGGCGTTAACTCTGCTTTGATGCTTTCTAGCAATTTACGGAAACATTGTTCATATATTATGTCTACGCTACTTTCGGTGTTCACATGCACTTTCATGATTGCTATCCCTGTGTTCGCAATCTTGCATGATATAATTACAGACATGTCATAATTTTACACTGGTGGAAATGTTATTGGCGCAAACTGCTACTTATATTCAATTCACTTGTTATCATCCCTACTTGATAACTCATTGCTGTATTTGATTCATTTCATGTAATTGTTTTGTTTTGGTTATTATAACTTCACTAAAACTAATTTTATGTATTTGCTATCTTCTTTACTAAAATGCTTATGCTCATGTATTTGCCTTGTTTTGGTTAATAACCGATTAAAATTTTAACCATCTACGAACGTTTAACATATTTGAATAACCAAAAAATTGATTATCTTGGCGGATAATTTAGGCCATAACCACCCCAATCACTCTATGCTTAGTGATATTTTAGAAGTTAGAAAGGATACCATAGCAAACACGAGTCATATCCTAAATGTGCAAATGATATATTTATTTTATGGGGAAAGAATATTGTGCTGTCACCCAACTAATATTACGTCGTTTTACCCTAAAAATTACTCCCTACCACTCACATTTCCTTATTCAAACCCAGTACATCTAATTCTTTATGATCACAAACCATGATTACCTTGCTATCAATCCAATTTTTTTTGTGTAATCAACTTCCTTTGTTAACTATTCGATTAATTTTGTTAATATATCGTCTGAACACATCACTCACAATATAATATTGCCAATCGAAGTATGTTTTCTTCTTGTTTTTTTCCTTTTACAGTTATTCATTATTTTCAATTACGAAGTGGTGATCACAGTAATCAACCTCATAATATAGTCAATTATGTTGTTGTTCCAATTTACTAATAAAAATTCAGTAACACGTGTAGTTTTCACAACTATTAATCGAACAATTAACAAAGGCAATTGATCAAATTGATTGGATTGACGGTAAAGTATCGGTTATCAACATAGAAAAAGATTTAGAATTTAAATAATTGATTTTATCTGTTGCTGATTTGTATGAATTTTGGCGGAATTAATCGAGTAAAAATTGAAGAATTTGGATATAGTGAAAAAAGATGAAGAGTGCAGCAGATGGAAAATGGACGTGGGGTAGTAATATACGTGAGTTGGAGGATGAGTAATATTAGGTTTTTTAATTTTAGGGTAGTAGTCATATAAGGTTATATGGGTGACAAAACCATATTCACTTTCCCCTTATATTTTATACAACGTAATGCATAATTCAACCTATTTGATATGAAATCCTACTATTAACTAAACAATCGTATCCACCATATTCAATTATTGTAATTCTCGAGCTCGTAACCCTAAGCATAATAGGACTAAAGTAGAATACTTAAAAGAAAAAGTGTACACAAACAATATTCTAAGTTCATGAAAATAATATAGTAGCATATTTAATCATGTAATCCGTATTAGTTTATACATTAATCACGTAAAATGGATTTCAATTCAATCATACACCAAAATTATTAAGGCGTTAATTTCATAACTATTCTATATCTCACATCCCTTATACTTTGCAGGTGCGAAACTCACATCCCTTATATTTTGCAGGTGCGAAATTGAGTATTGTTGTTGTTATCCTTTTACCTAGTATATTTTAGTTGTTTTAGGTAATTTGCTCCCACTTAATTGAGTAATATTTAACTTAATTGAAAAATATTATTAAAGTAAAGATGCACGAGGAAATAATGAATGATTGAAGTCATCATTTGACTTTACATATCCACCATTCACCAAAAGCATCTCTTCTTCACCTCCAAATGCCACATAATCCTATTTTGATTTTTTTTTTAAAATAGTAATTTTTTTAATCAGACTTTCAAAAATGGAAACTGTATCAAAATCGTTTGGAAAATGGTAAAACCGAACTTCCAAAGTTCGGTTTTGGTCAAACCCGAAGTTTGAAAGTTCGGTTTTGATATTTTATTCATTTAATCCGTTGAATTGGTGACTGGATAGGTTACGTGGCAAAACCGAAGTTTCAAACTTCGGTTTTGCTTTAACTTCCAGCTAACCCCATTTACTGCGTTTTTATCCCCATATATATATATAAAATCCATATTAATATTTGTAGGCGAAGCAACTGTAACGTTGCAAGACGTTCAGGTTTTATTTGGTTTACCAATAGACGGGGATGTGTTCTCCGGTATTTGGTATGAAACAAATGATATCGATTGGATACCGTTTGTTGTTACCTACTTAGGGATCGCCCCTCAGGCTATTGGTGATAGGGGTATACATAAAGGGAGGATATTAATTTCCGTTTTAATGACGGAGTTGGAAGAAGATGTTGGAGACACTATCGAGTCTCACCAATAGCAGGCTAGAGTATATATTTTAGCCATGATGGGTGGCGTTCTATTTTCTGATTCTAATGCGTATGATGTCCCTTTGAGTTTCTTGCATACCATCCTGGACTTGAGTCCAGCTAATCGTATTAGTTGGGGTAGTGCGGTTCTCGCACATAATTATAGAAATTTGTGTAAAGCAGCCACAAACTATGAAGCCAAGGCCATTAATGGTTCGTTACTTTTAGTACAACAGTGGGTGTATGAACGAATTCCATCCCTCGCGCCAATTCTCAAAAATGATGTACGAAAGATTCCAGAGGGCTTGCCACCGAACCAGATTCCACTTATTCCAGCACCCTATGGTTATAGGTAAGAGATCAATGTAACTTTAAACCTTTAGTTATTGTAACTATATTCATTTGTATGTGTTATTCATATGTAGGTGGCATGGTAAACGGACTAACAAAAATACGCCAGCACATGTATTGTCTACAGTTCGCTTCCTACTTTCGGCGTTAACGCCTAGACAGATAACATTTATTTGGTGTAAAACTATAGAAGCTATGTTAAAGTCAAAACATTTAGTAAGTATTATAATATGTTGATGCAGTTTATATGGCAACCCTATGATGATTTGTTATTCGCCCGACTACCCGAGCAGTGCGCAGCTGACAGACCCTTATGGTCATACCGTGGGGCTATTATATTCTGGGCTACTATTGAGACACATCTACCCGATCGGGTTCGTAGGCAGTTTGGATGCGGTCAGCCAATTCCATGCGTTGAACACTTGCTTCCCGCTCAGACCCATCATCATTTGCACAAAACAAACCTTTGCATGAAAAGAAGTGTTGATATGAGGACTAGTGCCCTCCAGGCCACGTATATCGCACAATGGATTGATCGAGCCAACCGTATATTTTTTGGTAGAGATGGTGGGGGTGTTAGTAGGGATTACTATGACTGGTACAAGGCTCGCACTGTTGTGCACATTACAGATCTAGGAACCGACGACGGTACGAACACATATCCTAATTGGGCAGGGACTACCAATGTCTATGTAAGTTAACAAATGTGTGATATTTTAATTATTTATAAACAATAACCTTACGATCGATAATATTGGTTTACTTTTAACTATATACAGGAGGAAGGGCTTTGGAGGATGCAAGATATGGCATTTGCACAAATGCAACCAAACAGTCAACCTAACCCGCAAGCATTTTATGACATGCCACATAACCTACTTTCATACGTGCATCACCAACAGCCAGGTGCTCCATTTGAATACTATCCATCACAAAACTTTGAGTTCCCGGCTTATGATTACGGTGGTCAGGCGCATTATCATGATCCTCGCCAAACCTATCCTAACCCTCAAGACACATACAGTACCCCTCAAAACACATACACTACCCATCAAAACGTCTACAATACCCATCAGAACGTCTTCAACAGCCCTCCAAACATATACAATACCCCGTTGAACATGCATCTTGGATCATCCTCTCGGACCTCTCAAGAAACATATCATGGATCTTCCTCTCGGACCCCTATCCGACCATATGTAGGTGCCTCGTCCTCTCGAAGCCCTCTTGACGTGAGTGTTTCTGATTACCAACTTGAGGATGAGCCTGTCGAGGATTTAACCACGGGCGATGATGAAAACCGGCAACTGTGATGACCCGGGAATTTCCGACCAAACTTAAACTTCAACCTTTATATGTTTCTGACACGATAAGCAAAGTCTGTAATATTGAGTCTTAAAAAAACTTTTGAATTTGTTTACATGAATTCACTGACCTTTAACTGTTTTCGACGATTCACGAATCTATAAACGCAAATAGAAATATACATGTAAGTAACTATACATATACATAATTAGATATTGTAAAATTAATATAATAGAGAACTAATATGTGATTTAGTTATTAAGAAGGATAAATAACTAAAACTTGTTATTAATTGATTTCGAACATAAATTGTCAAACGATTAACAAAGTATAAATTGTATAAAGTCATACTTTGAATTTAAATTGTTTTGATATATATAATTGATACATCTATCTAAGTAGTGAATCTGGATATGTAAAACATAATTATAGTAATTTGAATATATATATATTTTTAAAACATAATTATTACTATATGTATATTGATAAAATATATAGATGATATATATATATATATATATATATATATATATATATATATATATATATATATATATATATATATATATATATATATATATATATATATATATATATATATATATATATATTCAAATATGTGATTATATAAGATAAGTATTACATAATTAATAAATTGTAATATTGCTACATTAAAAGTAATTACAAGTTAAAATATAGTTATTATATTATTATTACTCTCATTGAAATAAATATTAGTATTAATATTAATATGAGAAGTATGAATGTTATTATTATTTATTATAGATATAAAATATAATACTTGTAATTTGTGATATTAATGTTATTATTAATTAAAATCCTCATTATTATTATAGTATTAATTATTATTAAAATTATTATAAAAGATATCATTATTGTTATTATTAATATTATCACTTTATTATCATCACTATTATTATTAAAATCTTTAACGAATATTATCAATGTTATTACTAATAAAAATTGTATTATTATTAATAAAATTGTTATCAATTAGTGTTATTATTATTATTGTTATTAATAAATCTAATAAATTTTAATGTTTATTAAATATAAAATATAAAAACAGATATAAACAAAAACCTATTACCTAATCTGCTTTCCTTTTTCTTTGTGGAATGAAAAGTCTGCCCACTCTCGTACGATTCTGTTTGATGTCCTTCTCAATCTGTACTTGATTTTTGTTTTGGTCTAAAGTTGTTACATATCTAAATCACTGGGATACAAATCTGTTATTATCCTCAATATCTTTTAATTTTTTCTTATATTACGGTACCTGCTTGCTTAACCATCGACTCCTTTCAATTCTTTAACAGACTCCTCATAATCAATAGAAGTAAATCAATTTCCACATTACAATTAATTATTCTCTGCTATTATAAACTGCAAATCGAATTTTTTTTTTAACAGAAAAGTTTAAACAAAACAGGTGACACCTCTGTTCCTGTATCATTCATCCAAAACCTCCAATTCGAATTCCATTTCAAAATGTGTTAATGTGGTCTTGTTAGGATTTTTTTTCTCAAACTCTCTGCAAAAATCTCATGTTCCAATTCGTTTTAACGAGCTGTAATTATAGAGGTCAAAGTTTTAAATTCAAAAAGTCAACAATTGTTCATCAACAAAATTCGAATTTTCTGTTTTAAATTGAGTTAAATTAATGGTCCCTAAAGTTTCTAAGATAGATTTCCAACCTATTTTATGTTGTAACCTTGTTCTAAAACAAACTAGAAGTCGAGATGTGATTTTAAGTTCATAACCGTGGCTAGTGGTCTGTACAGCGAGTCTTATTATTATTATTATTTTTTTTTTTTGGTTTAATGGATTCAAACTACAATTGGGGATCGTTTCTGTTGAGTTAGGATTTCTAATTACAACAATTAAATTGGTGTTAAATGAGATTCGATCTCTGTATGAAGTTTAAGTGTAAGAAGAAGAAGGCGAATAGAAAATAGGTTAAATTAAATCGGGCGTATAATATAATAGAAAAACTAATATGGAGGAATGGTTAATGGGTGTGTTTAAGAACGGGAGGTCGCGGGTTCGAGCCCGGCAGGGGCATTCTTTTTTGCTGTTTTCTTAAACAGGTAGCTATCTAATTATTCTTATTATTATTTATTATTATTATCATTTTTTATTTATTATTATTATTATTATTATTGTTAATTAAGTATAATGAAATTTATCATTATTATTATTACTAATACATGTATTAATACTATTATTATGATTATCGCTATTATTATTATTAACATAAATAAATATAATCATTAATAATATCATTATTATTATTAATATCCTTATAAGTATTGTTATTATTAAAAATCTTTATTATTTAGATCATTTATATTAATATTATGACTGTAGCTACAAATAAGAATATCGTTAATATTAAATACTAAAAGTTTATGAACTAAAGTCTTATGATATTGAATAGGTAAGTATATATATAACTATAAAATTTATATTGATTAGGATATGAATAACATCGCTATGGTCACGCAAATTTATAAACATAATATTTATATATATGTATGTACAGACATAAACCGTTAAAATCTTAAGATAATTAGGATATTATGAAGAATGTTATGAAGACTTAGCACAAACCCTAAGGGCAAAATAGTCCACTTACAACTAGCCCGGGTTTCAGTCTGTTACATTACAAGTATCATTATTAGTATTAAAATAACTATTAACTATATAAAAATCATATCTAATACATATAACTTAACTCTACTATTATATTACTTAATTATTCAAGATATATAAAATAAATATATTTAACTTACTAATGGAATTCATAACTCATTAAAATAATAGTTGAATCACTAATAATAATATATATTTGTTCCACTACAAGTATATGTTTTAATATATATACAAATGATATAGGTTCGTGAATCTGAGGTCAACCCTGCATTGTTCAATATAGTCATATGTATTTTTACTACAAAATACATTAGGTGAGTTCATTTGATTCCCTTTTTACTCTATACGTTTTTGGGCTGAGAATACATGCAAATGCTTTATTAACTGTTTTACAATATTTATATGCGTGAGTTTCATTTGCTCCCCTTTTAAATGCTTTTGCAATATATATTTTTGGGACTGAGAATACATGTGCTGCTTTTATAATTGTTTTACGAAATAGACACAAGTAATCGAAACTACATTCTATGGTTGGATTATCGAATCGAATATCACCCTTTTTAGTCTGGTAATCTAAGAATTAGTAAACCGATCTACTAATTGACGCGAATCCTAAAGATAGATCTATCGGGCCCAACAAGCCCCATCCAAAGTACCGGATGCTTTAGTACTTCGAAATTTATATCATGTCCGAAGGAGGATCCCGGAATGATGGGGATATTCTTATATGAATATTGTGAATGTCGGTTACCAGGTATTCACCATATGAATAATTTTTGTCTCTATGCATGGGACGTATGTTTATGAGAAATGAAAATCTTGTGGTCTATTAAAATGATGGAAATGATTATTTATGATAAACTAATGAACTCACCAACCTTTTGGTTGACACTTGGAAGCATGTTTATTCTCATGTACGAAAGAAATCTTCCGCTGTGTATTTGCTCATTTTAGGGATATTACTTGGAGTCATTCATGACATATTTCAAAAAACGTTGCATTCGAGTCGTTGAGTTCATCAAGATTATTATTAAGTCAATTATAGCTAGATATATTATGAAATGGTATGCATGCCTGTTAATATTCAATGTAATGAAAGTTTGTCTTTTAAAAACGAATGCAATGTTTGTAAAATGTATCATATAGAGGTCAAGTACCTCTCGATGTAATCAACTATTGTGAATCGTTATAATCGATATGGACTTCGTCCAGATGGATTAGGACGGGTCTCTACAGTTGGTATCAGAGCGGTGGTCTTAGCGAACTAGGTCTTGCATTAGTGTGTCTAACTGATAGTTGTTAGGATGCATTAGTGAGTCTGGACTTCGACCGTGTCTACATGTCAAAAGTTTTGCTTATCGTTTTTGTCGGAAATCATCAGTTTATCATCCTTAAGATATTACCTGCTTATTATTCTTAGTCTAGACACATCTTACTGCAATGATTGCATGAATAGTGTATAGACAAAATTCATATCTTAGCAAATCTACTAATCCATATCTTAGCGTATCTATCACTGTAGACTTTATCTGACACGTTTCCTTAATTTTCTCCGTAATTCACGGGATATTTGGAAGTATGTATAGATATTCTATATACAATTAGAATATCATTCGATATTCGAAAATCATTTCATATCAAAACCCTTTAACTGATCGTGAGAGATGGATCCTACACCTAGCTTGGATTCCATTAGTCCCGGAAGTGATTTAGAGATGTATATTGAAGCAGACTCCGAAGTCAATGAACCAGATGTACCTCAACCATGTAGTTATTTTTCTTTCTGGAGGAGATGGGGGTGGGTCCGAGACTTACTCACTCGATGGAGAAATGAAGAAGGCGAGCCCTACCGTGAACCAAACTTACCTCCTAACATCGGAGAAAATGATGTACTCACCGGTGAATCTATGCTCAACACTGTATTCACCCTTCTTGCTAAAGTTTTCCACCTCGAAGGTCGCGTTACTGCAATCTCAGAAAATATTCAACCTCTACTTCCGAATACCAATCGAAGGGGAATATTAGAAGAAGTTAGGGAACTTCGAATTGATAATCAAGATCTATCGAATCAGATGAGTGGATGGATAGAAATGATAGAGGGTAGGATAGAAACCCTGACAAGAATGGTGCGTGATTTACAAGCTATACTTACTACACCAACATCATCATCAACCTCAGCACCAACAACACTTGTAGCACCGACAGCAACAGTACCACCATCAGCAGCACCAACAGCATAACCAGTACCAACAACAACAACAACAACAACATCATCACACATCTCAACATCGCAATCTATACCTCAAGCATAATCATCGTTCTACGAATCGTTCTACATAAACTATCTCCGTCCTTCATGGAAATTATGTAATCTTTAATGTTTTAGAGATTATGTACTCTAGTTTTAGCCGTAAATCTGATGAGTTTAATATCACATTGACTCATTAAATCCATGATTACGTCTGAAGAAAATATATATGTATATATATTTTCATAAAGATTGTAATTGAAAAATTCTTTTGTACAAACTGTTAATGGTGAAAATATTTTAACGGGTAGGTAATACCCGAGAAATATTTAAATTTCACATTAATAAAGTACACTGTACATTCTTTCAAATCTAATTCAACAATCATTTACTATCCTATTTACATCTACCGATATAAAAATCCGTTCACCACAGAACAACCATATTCATCCAATTTCATATTTGGATTTTGATTTATCAGAATCCAGTAAGTGGCATAATGAAGGAAACATTTGACAAAATAAAATTTGTTAGAAACAAACAAATTAACTTTGAGAAATTTTGTTAAGAATCCACGCTAACTGTTCCTAGCTAATTGTTCCCAGCTAACTGATTACACTTTATTTATCGCAATTTAATTATCGCAATTTACATTCTCGCAATTTTACTTATCGTCATTTAATTTCTGTATTTATTTTACGCACTTTAAATATCGGGACACGTATACAAGGTTTTGACATATCATATCGACGCATATATATATTATTTGGAATAACCATAGACACTCTATATGCAGTAATGATCGAGTTCTCTATACAGGGTTGAAGTTGATTCTACAATAATATATATACTTTGAGTTGTGATCGAGTCTGAGACAGGTACACGGGTCACGATACGTATTAATTAATTCGAATATTATAAACTATGTATGAATTATTGAATTAGTAACTGTGGACTGCTAACTGTGGACTACCACATTGGACAATTAAAATGAATTAAAATATTGATTATAACATATGAAACTAAACATTTCTTCAAGTTTGCCACTTGATTTTCATCTTAAACCTCATCTGTAACTCGACGATTACAACCTGCGTTTAAACCTTTCATGATTCTTAAAAACACCTCAATCGAGAGGTTGAACTAACCGCACTTCATCTACGGAAGAAAAGATTGATGCATATAATTATGCACCTGAAAACACTCGGAAACTGAGTAAACATTTAACGTGTAGCTATGCTAATTCCTTTAGCGTTATTATTACCGAAAATAACTTTGCAATCTCTTTTCAAATTAGCCAATTTTGTCACAGCTCCAACAAGTCAACTCCGACTCTTCGTCCAAAACAACCTCATTATAACCTTGATATATATGCGTACTCTATATTGTTACTGGGGAACCTTTTATATTCCACCATGTTACCATCAGCGTTTAATCATCTAAAAACACAATTCTCTTGAAACCACTTCGAAATGATAACCGATGATTCAGATATCATAGCATTAAATGCAGAGGAAACAGAAAAATTGTAGATGGTCTAAACGGTCAAAAGTTTGATGATAAAGAAAAGAGTGTTGGGAATGCTCGATAGAAAATTTGGTACTGAAAAACAGATTGAGCAAACCATGAAGGAGACCAAGGCCAAATACCAGGACCATACCATATATTCAAAGAATCTAGGTAATTCTGGATCCGATGAAACCTTCAACGAATATCTTGCTCCATACTCATGTTAAAATCTTGCGTAAAATCTTTCTTCATCAACCATCGAACTTAGAAATCCCAAAATATCGTCATAAATATCTTCGATATTTCTGAGGAAATTTTCATAACTCTTCTTGTCCGAAATTAGTTATCTCTTCGTGCTATCCGTATTACATCAAAAAGGAAACCATTTTAGTTTCTAAATTTCTGTAAAATCTAAGTATAAACTATGAATGAATTCTGAAGTAGTGTTGGGAACTGAAGCATGAGTTAGTATAATATAATGACACTTGATCAACGTGATTATATTACAGTAAGTTATGCTGAGTTTCTATTGGAACGTGATGATTCACAGATCATAACGTCATCATGTGCCATGTTACATGACTCTTACATTCTATCTAATCTCTAAATATATCAAGAACATAAATTCTTGATAGTTCTATCTTTTCTCTTGAATTCTGGTAACTTAACCACTCGAGATCGTGCTATTACAATCTCTCTCGTAGAACATTAGTCATGTTCATTCGAAACTCCATACCTACGAATTCTGGACCATTACTTGTAGTACTTAGAGTCGAGAAGAGAATAAAAAGGCAAAGAGCTCCGAAATATAAGGAAGGATATAAAGTCCAATGACAACACCAAAATTTCAAACCGTGTATATCAATGCGTATAGCAATATAAAGACACGGGAGAATGAAAAACACTATAAACCCAAGGAAATCGTAGAAGTAAACAGCTTCCTCTGGTGATAGATGAAAAAGAAGTATGACAGATACAAAGGTCAGGAATATATCCAGAATTAGAACCGGATGGAGCATATTGACGAATGTTGTAGAAATATGATTTGGGAAAGGAAGAATAGAAGGTGTGAGTTTTAAGGAAACGACAGGGGTGGATTTATAGTAAAATATCCGACAGAGCAATCAAAACAGATGATCGCATTTAAAGCGGATTCTAATTCCCTTAATTACCGAAGAATCAAATTTTATTACGAAGATTTTCTCCAAACCTCTTGAACTTGGAAATCAATCCTATCTATGTCAAAAGATATGACAAATCTATACCTGCTCATTTCTCTCTTTGGTGATAGCTTCACTTGTACTCTTCACAAAATCAAATGGTTTTATCCATATTAATCAATGATGATAAAACTCTATTTATCAACTCATATTTGTCATGAAAACATTCTTATTGTTATCCACGACGACCTCTATCAAATTTCGGGGACGAAATTTCTTTAACGGGTAGGTATTGTGATGACCCGGGAATTTCCGACCAAACTTAAACTTCAACCTTTATATGTTTCCGACACGATAAGCAAAGTCTGTAATATTGAGTCTTAAAAAAACTTTTGAATTTGTTTACATGAATTCACTGACCTTTAACTGTTTCCGACGATTCACGAATCTATAAACGCAAATAGAAATATACATGTAAGTAACTATACATATACATAATTAGATATTGTAAAATTAATATAATAGAGAACTAATATGTGATTTAGTTATTAAGAAGGATAAATAACTAAAACTTGTTATTAATTGATTTCGAACATAAATTGTCAAACGATTAACAAAGTATAAATTGTATAAAGTCATACTTTGAATTTAAATTGTTTTGATATATATAATTGATACATCTATCTAAGTAGTGAATCTGGATATGTAAAACATAATTATAGTAATTTGAATATATATATATTATATATAAACATAATTATTACTATATGTATATTGATAAAATATATGGATGATATATATATATATATATATATATATATATATATATATATATATATATATATATATATATATATATATATATATATATATATATATTCAAATATGTGATTATATAAGATAAGTATTACATAATTAATAAATTGTAATATTGCTACATTAAAAGTAATTACAAGTTAAAATATAGTTATTATATTATTATTACTCTCATTGAAATAAATATTAGTATTAATATTAATATGAGAAGTATGAATGTTATTATTATTTATTATAGATATAAAATATAATACTTGTAATTTGTGATATTAATGTTATTATTAATTAAAATCCTCATTATTATTTTAGTATTAATTATTATTAAAATTATTATAAAAGATATCATTATTGTTATTATTAATATTATCACTTTATTATCATCACTATTATTATTAAAATCTTTAACGAATATTATCAATGTTATTACTAATAAAAATTGTATTATTATTAATAAAATTGTTATCAATTAGTGTTATTATTATTATTGTTATTAATAAATCTAATAAATTTTAATATTTATTAAATATAAAATATAAAAATAGATATAAACAAAAACCTATTACCCAATCTGCTTTCCTTTTTCTTTGTGGAATGAAAAGTCTGCCCACTCTCGTACGATTCTGTTTGATGTCCTTCTCAATCTGTACTTGATTTTTGTTTTGGTCTAAAGCTGTTACATATCTAAATCACTGGGATACAAATCTGTTATTATCCTCAATATCTTTTAATTTTTTCTTATATTACGGTACCTACTTGCTTAACCATCGACTCCTTTCAATTCTTTAACAGACTCCTCATAATCAATAGAAGTAAATTAATTTCCACATTACAATTAATTATTCTCTGCTATTATAAACTGCAAATCGAATTTTTTTTTAACAGAAAAGTTTAAACAAAACAGGTGACACCTCTGTTCCTGTATCATTCATCCAAAACCTCCAATTCGAATTCCATTTCAAAATGTGTTAATGTGGTCTTGTTAGGATTTTTTTTTCTCAAACTCTCTACAAAAATCTCATGTTCCAATTCGTTTTAACGAGCTGTAATTATTGAGGTCAAAGTTTTAAATTCAAAAGGTCAACAATTGTTCATCAACAAAATTCGAATTTTCTGTTTTAAATTGAGTTAAATTAATGGTCCCTAAAGTTTCTAAGATAGATTTCCAACCTATTTTATGTTGTAACCTTGTTCTAAAACAAACTAGAAGTCGAGATGTGATTTTAAGTTCATAACCGTGGCTAGAGGTCTGTACAGCGAGTCTTATTATTATTATTATTTTTTTTTTTTGGTTTAATGGATTCAAACTACAATTGGGGATCGTTTCTGTTGAGTTAGGATTTCTAATTACAACAATTAAATTGGTGTTAAATGAGATTCGATCTCTGTATGAAGTTTAAGTGTAAGAAGAAGAAGGCGAATAGAAAATAGGTTAAATTAAATCGGGCGTATAATATAACAGAAAAACTAATATGGAGGAATGGTTAATGGGTGTGTTTGAGAACGGGAGGTCACGGGTTCGAGCCCGGCAGGGGCATTCTTTTTTGCTGTTTTCTTAAACAGGTAGCTATCTAATTATTCTTATTATTATTATTTATTATTATTATTATCATTTTTTATTTTTTATTATTATTATTGTTAATTAAGTATAATGAAATTTATCATTATTATTATTACTAATACATGTATTAATACTATTATTATGATTATCACTATTATTATTATTAACATAAATAAATATAATCATTAATAATATCATTATTATTATTATTATTAATATCCTTATAAGTATTGTTATTATTAAAAATCTTTATTATTTAGATCATTTATATTAATATTATGACTGTAGCTACAAATAAGAATATCGTTAATATTAAATATTAAAAGTTTATGAACTAAAGTCTTATGATATTGAATAGGTAAGTATATATACAACTATAAAATTTATATTGATTAGGATATGAATAACATCGCTATGGTCACGAAAATTTATAAACATAATATTTATATATATGTATGTACAGACATAAACCGTTAAAATCTTAAGATAATTAGGATATTATGAAGAATGTTATGAAATAAAAATATTATAATTAAGTTATGAATTAAGCATGATATAATTAAAAATAAGTTAAGATCATGAATTAGAAAGTATTGCTATAAACATTAATTCAAGACTTCGAATATGAAAAATATATTTTTGCTATAAATAAAATTAAGTAATGTGTATGAAATTATGGATTTAAAAACTATGGATAAGATTATGTTTTAAGTAAGTTATTAATTATTATTATCATTTTATTTATTACATGTAACACCGGCCATTTTTTTTTAAATACGCAGCGGAAGACTTTATTAACAAACACACTATAAGTCGCGTCATTACATTAATCTGAGTAATTAAGTTTAAGTTTACACAACGGTGTTACGTTATTACAAAACATTTTTTAAACAAAAGTCCACATCAGAGTAGGGTTGTCAAACATGTCTTCTGTAACAGCACCCATCCCGACTAGCAGTACCTAAACCTGCAAGAGGAGAATATGTGGGGGATTAGCGCACCGCTAAGTGAATGGAATCTATCTAACAGATATAGCTTAAGCCACACCAGCTATATACTAACAACAACACTTGCTAACTACCAACTAGCATACAATAAGACAATACAAGGATCGGCAGCTTGTATGAGCACACGACTCCCAGCTGATCGGGCCTGAGTCTACCGATAGTCCCTGCTACTCAATTCACAGTATAGTTATCCAGATGCAGGGGATGCATCATTCACACTATACGCCACAATCAGTAGCCTATGGACCCAACCTCCCCTAGGCACGGTTGACCTCATACGGACTCTAACCTCTTCTAGACACGGTCTCGAGTCCCCAGTCTCCCTAGGCCCGACTGGTGCCATTCACACAGTGTACACATAATTCACATACAACATCAGGCAAACTATATTATTCTATCATGGCAATTCCTACACTATGCATGGTAAAAGAGTCAACCACTGTAGCATGATATGCTACTTAAACTCTATCGGTAGATAGACCCACTCACCAATTACCAGCAACTGCTCAGTTATTATTTCTGAGCTTCCTCCTTGTCCTTATCTCCTGAGAACAGCAAAAAACCAAGTTAGAATAGTGTTCCCATCAAGATTAGACACACTGACAGCGAATTATAGCAAATTAGTAAAAAAATGCGTCCGCTAAAATTTTCATGCTTAACACTTATGCACTTTCAAAATTTACATCCTGAACACCAAAATACAAACGTGCAGCATAACGGCTAGAAAAAGGCACTTTGGTAAAACATTCTGCCCTGGACACTGTAACAACCCAAACCAACCTGCGAACAAACCACGTGAAAATACAAAATAAAAAAAAAAATTTGCTGAACTGCCACCTGGCGCGGCGCGCCATATAGGCCGCGCGGCGCGCCAAACCTGACTGTCCGGAAAGTCTTTAAATGCGAAAATGTTTGACTAGTTCCCGACGTATTTAGACAAAACGCTTTTAACCGCATGTTCAATATATAAAAACTAGCGCGTTCCATTAATAAAATTATGTTTACGAAGCGGGGCCCACATCGACCCAAATTACCCTTTAAGTATCAAAATACAATTTTCGACCATAAGACTTTTAATACAAAACAAAGCCGAGCATGGCGATTGGGGATACGCTACCCAATCCTAATAAATCCAAAAGCAAGCCTTCTACGCAAACTATGCAAGTCCTCTAATCCTCGCGCTTACCCGAGCCACCATCCGCATGCAATCTATAAAAAGAGTCAACAACGAGAGGGTAAGCTAACGCTTAGTGAATGATAATATACTACATACATATGCACATAGGATATTATCACTCACCTTGAAGTCTTGAAGAATGCTTCCAAGTAATCCACAACTCGCCAATGGAAAGTACCTATTCCATTATCACAATTACAACAATACACTTAGAGTGGATTTACAAATCAACCCAATTCGTCACTTAGTGCAATTTCGAACCAAATGCATTTCCAAGCACAAACCGTGCCCAAAACTAACCAATAATCACTAACACAAGTGAGAATGGTCCTAATACGCCAATTAAACCCGAACTCAAGTGTTAAACACGCGTCATACCCATTTTGACACTAAAACCCTAGTTTTGACCCATTAAGTCAAAATCTCACCATTTACAAGTTTTAACACCAAAACACATTTAACTCGGTTTAATACTTCAACTTAATCCATTTTAAGTTTATAAACCTCATTAAATCGCCAAATGGGTCATAATCACCACCAAACCCTAATTTGACCCAAAGTCACAATTAGTCAACCAAATAACCTTAAATGGGTTTCAATACTTCCATAATCACTAACTTAAGTGATTAAACTCAATTTCAAGTCCTAAACATAACCAATTTGTTCACCAACCCAAAATCCACCAAGACTAACAATAAACCCGATTACTAGCATCACTAAACCCACTTCATGAGTCTAAATGGGTTTATCAACAAATCAAGTTCAAACCCTAACTTTGAATAGCAAAATCAACAATGAAATTCGGAGTTAGAACTTACCAATACCGCCAAAATGATGCCGTTGACGAGTAGAACAACTTTAATGCTTGAGGTTTGACCCGAAACAACCTCCTTCTTCTCCAATGGAGTTCTCTCTCACTAGAACTCAATCTCTCTCTAGGGTTTGAGGATGAGAGTGTTTGATGAGTGAGAAATGAGCTCCAATGGAGTTCTAGGTCAGTCTTGATGATCCCAAACCGACCCTAATTGAAAAGACCAAAGTACCCCTCATTTAAACCTTTTAAAAAGGCTAAAAAGGCTATAAGGTGGAGCGCCGCTTCAAATAACTGGAAATTGTGGTCGAGCCCAAAACAGGTTTCAGCAACTTGTTTTGGCCATAACTTTTCGACCGTAACTCCGTTTTCGATGAATCAAATATCGTTGGAAACGTAATAAGATATTCTATCCAATGGTAAGGCTTTGAAACATCAACTCAAACTTTATTTGGGTTTGAAAAGGTACGTACACACCTTGTACCTCAAACAACGTCCAGTATTCTTCGACGGTCGAGCAAGCAACACCTACATGCTGTGCACACTCCATTCACACATCGTACACCTTAAATACATTATGTACAATAAATATTTGGGTCTTACAACTCTCCCCCACTTAGAATCGATCACGTCCTCGTGATCTTCTCCACTTAACCAATCTGGACCTACTCAACGATCCTCAATCATAAGTCCAATACGAATTTTCCTAGACAATTCTTCCCAATGAATCACCTTTAACCACTAAAATCGTCACCCACGATTTATCAAAACCACAATCCGAGCACTAAAACCATGCTCCTACCCCAACATCGGGAGAAACTCAACTAATCTCGTACCGAGATATCAATCCCTTAGCGTACTATTATCGAGTACAATGCTAGAAGCAACCAAGTCTCAACCTAGGGTCAACAACCCGAAACGATGAAGACCGAACCAAACTAATCCTTACGGATCCCATCAATCAATAAACATCCATTGTAGTGCACAATATGACCAATACGCAACTATCGTAACATCATAATCCAACGGTTAGAAACCGGTAGCGCCCAAGCGACTATGGCGACGCTAATCCCATGGTGTACAAAATCGACGATCGTCACACCCGTAACAACACGTGAGCGAAACACGGCTATCGCATCACTAATCCCACAACATGGTCCTCACGACCCCACCATCGACGTATAAAACGACCGATAGTTCCCGTAACATGGTCCTTGCGACCCTACCATTGGTGTATCAAACAACACGGTCGGTCGACTGTCTCCTCAATCGGTCGACTGACATAGACAGTCGGTCGACTGTAGACACAACCGGCCGACTAACTTTTCCAATCGGTCGACTTATTTGGTATTTCCACAATCGACCAAAAGTCAAACTCAATCGGTCGGTTCACTATCCAGTCGGTCGACTGTCGACCGACAGTCGGCCGACTGTGTTCATCATCTGCAGATTCTGAACACAACCTACGGACTTCAAGCTAAATTCACCAAAACACGATCTAGAGCTCGTTTTCGACACCAAAACTTACCACAACTCAATTACTACATGTTATAGACTATAAACCCACAAAGTTTTGACCATAACAACATCAAATCCATGGATTTTGACACAAAATCAAGCTTTTGAACAAATACACTTAAAAACACCATTTTAACACTAAATTGATCATGAAAGCTCATGATTCATACCTTAGAAGAATCAGTAGAGTGTAAAGAACGTGATTTCAAGACCAATTCGAGCTCAAGATCAACAATGGGGAATTAGGGTTTGGTAGATGGGAGGGATGAAGGTACGGGTGTGTTTGGGAAAATTCTAGAAATGGGAAGAAGAAGGCAGTACACTAGTCACATATTTGGGATTAATTCCCACACTGTGCAACACACGGGTATTTACCAGTTATCTGATATCTTTCTTACAGGATTAGGTAACCCAAACGAGGTCCAAATAAAATAAACAAACCTGTTCTGGGACCTTTGTCACAAACTGGACACAACACAAATATAATAAAACACTAATTAAATAATTAAAATAAAAAGCACTTAAGACTTAGCACAAACCCTAAGGGCAAAATAGTCCACTTACAACTAGCCGGGTTTCAGTCTGTTACATTACAAGTATCATTATTAGTATTAAAATAACTATTAACTATATAAAAATCATATCTAAAACATATAACTTAACTCTACTATTATATTACTTAATTATTCAAGATATATAAAATAAATATACTTAACTTACTAATGGAATTCATAACTCATTAAAATAATAGTTGAATCACTAATAATAATATATATATTTGTTCCACTACAAGTATATGTTTTAATATATATACAAATGATATAGGTTCGTGAATCTGAGGTCAACCCTGCATTGTTCAATATAGTCATATGTATTTTTACTACAAAATACATTAGGTGAGTTCATTTGATTCCCTTTTTACTCTTTACGTTTTTGGGCTGAGAATACATGCAAATGCTTTATTAACTATTTTACAATATTTATATGCGTGAGTTTCATTTGCTCCCCTTTTAAATGCTTTTGCAATATATATTTTTGGGACTGAGAATACATGTGCTGCTTTTATAATTGTTTTACGAAATAGACACAAGTAATCGAAACTACATTCTATGGTTGGATTATCGAATCGAATATCACCCTTTTTAGTCTGGTAATCTAAGAATTAGTAAACCGATCTACTAATTGACGAGAATCCTAAAGATAGATCTATCGGGCCCAACAAGCCCCATCCAAAGTACCGGATGCTTTAGTACTTCGAAATTTATATCATGTCCGAAGGAGGATCCCAGAATGATGGGGATATTCTTATATGCATATTGTGAATGTCGGTTACCAGGTGTTCACCATATGAATGATTTTTGTCTCTATGCATGGGACGTATGTTTATGAGAAATGAAAATCTTGTGGTCTATTAAAATGATGGAAATGATTATTTATGATAAACTAATGAACTCACCAACCTTTTGGTTGACACTTGAAAGCATGTTTATTCTCAGGTACGAAAGAAATCTTCCGCTGTGCATTTCCTCATTTTAGGGATATTACTTGGAGTCATTCATGACATATTTCAAAAAACGCTGCATTCGAGTCGTCGAGTTCATCAAGATTATTATTAAGTCAATTATAGCTAGATATATTATGAAATGGTATGCATGCCTGTTAATATTCGATGTAATGAAAGTTTGTCTTTTAAAAACGAATGCAATGTTTGTAAAATGTATCATATAGAGGTCAAGTACCTCGCGATGTAATCAACTATTGTGAATCGTTGTAATCGATATGGACTTCGTCCAGATGGATTAGGACGGGTCTCTACAGCAACAAGTACCGCGGAGGAGTCAAAGGCAAACACAACCAACAAGGTGTGGAACCGGTCATCACCTACGATATATACGTGGGGGACGTCATGGTCATTGATTAGTTGTATTTCATTATATTGGTTGTAATGTTTATCTTTTGAACTTTTTTTAATAAATCGGTTGCGTTTGTGATATACATTTAGTATCGTTTTTAAACAAATCTAACATCTAGTTTGATTTAAATAACAATAACAACATATAACAATAGATTATTTAAAACAACAATAACAATAGTTTATTTTAAACAACAACAACAACACAATTCTCTACGTAGATCCACCGTCTTTAAAGAACACCTTAATTAACGCCTTGCGTGTAATGTTAAGGATTTTAACCTTCACACTAGGGCAAAAGATAGAACAGTTTTGTAGCACCAGAACAGCTCCCTCACGTATGCCTTTTACACCTTCATACTTCCCATGTACACCATCGATGACCTTGCTAGATACTGTTTTTTGAATAGTACCCGTAGTGTCCTATTAAACATAAATTAATATAGTTACATTAACCAGTTTTAGTCAACGCAATACAATTAGGAAAATATACATAAGTTAGTGATGTAAACTCACTTTGAGCGTTACAGACAGATCACCAACACAATTTTTCTCACAAGTCTTAACAACACCAACAACTTGATCAGCTGGTAAAAATCTACGTTGTCTCAAAATGCTTGCTATATCATATCTACCGGCACTTACAACAATACACATAAACTGTTGGCTTATGGTTTCAAGAATGAGAATACAATTTTGATGTTTACCTCCGTACGGATATGCAAACTCCATCGCGCGTAGCCACGGATCCAGTGTAAACGAATCATCCGCTTCAGGTCTGTTGATTATTTCCCTTACAAAATCTTGCGTAGACATGTCATCCACAACGTTATTCTCGTTATTTCGAAGTTCATACGCATCTTGGAAAACACCAGCGGGTCCAAGGATTAGGTAGGATATTTTGTTCTTTTTGTTAGACCCAGAACCGTGAAGAACAGGTCGTTGTGGTGAAATAGGTTGCTTTTGTTTTTGACGGTTAAGTTGGGGGGTCTCTAAAGGTCGGGGGAATGGTGGCGACTTAGTGGGCACCAATATGGTTTGAGTGGGTTTTGAAACTGATACAGATTGAGTGAGATCGGAATCATCAATATCAAGTAGGTATTCCCATCCATCGTTCTCATCATTGGCCATTTTTTTAGAATGTGATTTTGCGTTTCTTTTAGTTTTCAACTGCTCAATTCAGTGAAAATTAAAACTCAGTTTGAGGTGTTTGAAATGTGGTTGTGTTGTATGTGATGTTGTTATTGAGAATAAAGTTTCAACTGGTATAAATAGATGTACAAAAGCATAGATTACAACCTGCAAAAGCAAGATTCGGGTTAAAAGTGAACAAAAAAAGGCAGGACCAAAACCGAAGTTTGAAACTGCGGTATTGCTGAAAAGCCTGCAAAACCGAAGTTTCAAACTTCGGTTTAGGGCACGGGTGGCTAACCTAGTACACATGTCTGCCAAGTCACTGTGGAAATGCATAAAATATCAAAACCGAACTTCCAAACTTCGGGTTTGACCAAAACCGAACTTTGGAAGTTCGTGTTAAAATATTATAATGTTTTTCTAGATTAATATAGATTAGTCTAGAATTAGTAAGTTTTATTAGATATTTAATAGTAGATATTTAAGTAGAAGTGACTAGAAATTGTTAGAGAATTAGTTAGTCAAAAAAATCAAGATTTGCTAGAATGATCTAGTAGACTTATTGAGCCTATAAATAGGCTAGTGGTCTTGCAAAATGTAACACAACAAAACACAAACAAATTGAAGTAATAAAACAACTTTCTAAAAACTCTTTTCCATTCTAATTTCTAAAACACCCCATCAACATTATAAACACTATAATACTTCATACTAATCTATCACTTCTAAAAAATCTAAACCTACACTAAATCTAACAGTTCGGTTTTACCATTTTCCAAACGATTTTGATACAGTTTCCATTTTTGAAAGTCTGATTAAAAAAATTACTATATTTAAAAAAAAATCATCCTATTCTCATGCACCGCCACCTGGCGCACCTCCATATACAGCCCATATCAAATTATTATTATTATTAAGAATAAAGAATAACAAAAGTATACACATGACACGTACTATTTGTTCGTCAATAATATTGGTACCTCATACGGACAAAATTGTTACATGAACAACATGATGCCTTTGCGAATCTATCTATCATATGAAGGTACGTGCGATCTTCAGTTGCTGCACCTTTTTATTAACAGCAGCTAAACGCATGCGGAGTAATTCACAAACTAGGACAACAAATGGAAGTCCAAGTCCTAATTTCTAGAACTCATAAAAAGTAAAACACAATTTCATTTTCATGTGGTTTGTTTTCGACAAAAAATTTTCCATTTTTCATTGTACTTCAAGCTGTGACTACATATTTCGACAATTGTATTATCATGAATTGGCCTCGGTGTATAGTATTCTCTTTATACTATTATTATTGGATGATTTCACATGTTAAGTGACATTTTGCATTGATACTATTTTAGACCGTATACAGTAACATTTTCTGTTTTGGTGAACTGGCAAAGTTAAAGCTATGATACTTTATGATGCCATTAGCAATGATTATACCAATTTTGGTCCACAGGACTCCACATATTTTCTCATTATTGAATGGTATTCTATACGCTTTTTTGTTAGAAAACAAGGTTGAATTTGATAATGGCACTGGGCTTACGAAATCTCAATTGGATAAGACTGAGAACTTCAATTTGTCTACCGGTAAGAAGAAAGCAAATGTGTATTAGAGAGAATGTGTGAATTTCGATATGTTGAATGTACGTGAAAGCAAGAATAGCCAAAAACGAAATTCATAAATTAGTTATTTGGCGGTTGAAATGAAATGGTACAACTTTCAATATTTGGCGGGAAAAATCGTTGAGACGCAACTTTCAATATACGAGTATGGTGGGCCCTAGAAAGGGATCGTTGCCCCCCAGACCCCCTGTAAGGGGCGCAACCCCTTGAATCTGCTCTATTTTTTGATAGTATCAAGTTAACTCTTACGAGTTTACAGGTGTCCACTTCACACTCTTTATATCCGTTATTAAGCATAACTCGACAACCATTGCTTTCAAGCAAATCACAGTCATCTAAAATAATTGTTAGATGACACTAAAATAACCAAAACATGTCTATGAAGCAATGCAATTCAGGGAGAACATTAATATAGAGTAAGGAGTACCTCTAAATTATAATTTGAGTTCCTTTCAGAAATCTTCAGTCCGTCCCAACAGGGGTCATAATCTAAAGACTTGAGACTCACAAATAACCGAGAAGTGAATATACAAGTTGTGAGACACAGAATTCCATATATAAACACTTCACGGTTATTTGTAAAAGTAAAATGCAAACACCCTTTATTGTTTCAACCTGTTGAATACAGATAACTCTCTAACAACAGCAATTCCTTGATCCTGTGTTAAATGGAATTCATTAAAAAGATACATCTTGGTGGATAGTTTTGAACTGACTCAGAGTCAACTCACTTAATTGTCGAATAACCATTTTTAGTTTTATACTACAGTACTATATGCAAAGAAATTTGGCACATAAAAAATCAACATTTCGCAAAAAGCCAATATCTTGAAATATAATTTTTTTTTTTTTCTGCAAGCTTAATATAATTGTGTGAGATAATCACTCTTAAAAATTATTTCTAGAAAAAGAAAAATCACGAAATTAAAGTAAATCCAAAATGGACTTTCGACACTGAAACTGTATCGATGACAATTTGGGAATGAACTTTAAGAGCTTGGTTTACCTTATCATAAGATCACTCCCAACCATGACGTACTTCATCTCCAGGACACACCGCCACATCAGCGCCATATCAGCTTTCTCTCTCCATTTATTTTTCACTTCCTCTCCATCACACACCACTACCAACCATGACATCCTCACTCCCCATCACATGGCCCCACATTTTTTTTATTAATATTTATTACTACTACTACTATTATTATTATTATTATTATTATTATTATTATTTTTAATACAAATTTTTTAAACAACACTTTTATTGATAAACAAAGATACGATTATATATATATATATATATATATATATATATATATATATATATATATATATATATATATATATATATATATTTTAAATTACACAATTAAGCATATAAATACGAACACATAATATTAAGACTATCAATATCTTTTGTCAATCGTATCATCGCTAACCCATCCTTCCTCATCGCTACTCTCTCTTGGTGGACGATAATCGTAATCAATGAAAAGAAGATGCACTTTTATGGGTTCATTTGCCGTAATTGCTTTATTTTTAACGGCATCACAATCTTCATCCGTATCAAGAAACTTGTATATTTTGTCATCGTCATTATAATACACGAAGTCCGAGTGTTTGAAGTCCACATTTTCTTTGACAAACTTCAACAACTTCGAAAAATCCATTTCACTAACGTCAACGTTTTCGAACGTTCTTCTTTCGCCACTTTGAAGATTGTTTGATTTGGGAGTAATTTGATATATGGAAAAATGGTGTTGAGATATGGAAGATTGGAGTGTATTTATATAGGAGGAGAAGGGAAAAAAAAAGAAAAGAAGAAGAAGTCGTTGTAGTGCAACGGTTAAAAAATGCTGGGCAACGGCTAATTCATTTACTTTTTGCGTCCTCGAAATATTATACATACGACCGAAACCAGCACGGAAGAAGGAAAGAGAATCGAGGGCGGCCGAGGGCGGGTAGAATGCCAACGGCGCCCTCGAGGGCGGTCGAGGAAGGGTGTGAGGGCGGTTACCGTTGGGAGTGGTCTAATGATAAAAAAAGGCTCTAAACCCATTTTGTAGACCAAACCAATCACTACATTGCCCACCATCTCGTCTCTACCACGTTACCACCATTGTCTCTATTAGACAATGAAACCCGTCCCTATCATTGATAATAATAGTAACTCTATTTATAGAGTACATGACCATAAACCTAATCAAACCCTAATAGACTAAGCCCATTATACATATTGAATTTGGGCCTAACATAATCCTCTAACACTCTCTCGCAGTCCGAACGGCAAAATCGCGAAAGTTCCGACTGGAGTAAAACACTAAATATTAAATAAAAGAGATAAAATAAACTCTATTTTTTTTCATTTGTTGCATCAGACTGATATTCATTGATAGAGTTGCAGATTTCTTGACAGCTTCTCCTTTTCCGTAGCGTTTTTTTTTTACTTTTACGCCGTGGCTTGCTGTGCCTAAGGATAAAGTACCGCTTTGATATGCTACTTTTGTCGACGATAACAATATTCTTCAATGCTGCAAACAAGATTTTTCTGTATATATTCCTCTTTTTTTTTCGGGATTTGGAACCTAATCAAGTTAGGCGGCTCAGCCCCACTCCGATTATTGTTGTAAAAGATATACATAAAGAGAAAAAAAATATAGAAAAGAAATAGGTGGGAGAGAATTATAGAAAGGATAACAAAATATAGGAGTTCAATTTGAAAGAAAATAAAGATAAAGATATTATTTAGAAGAATAGAAGATTTGGAAATCGGACATTATATAGAAAATAGAATGAGATTGAGAAATTTATAGTGTGACAATATTTCACACTTGAGAAAATTGACCTGGGTGAATGCATTCACCGGAAGCAAAGCAAAACAAATAAATAGATAAAACGACGGCGATTTAGGATTGGCTTTTCGCTAAGAATGATCTTTTTTTTTTTCTTTCAATATTGAATAAAATAAAAGTCGAAAGAAAACGTGGGTGGGTTATGAATAAATTTGAGATGGCTAGAAGGAAAAATATGTCATTCATTATATTATAAAATACAATGAAGAAGCTGTGGAAGTAAGAAATTAAGAAAAGCAAGAAAAATAGGTTGAACTAGTTGATTCATTCGGCTATAAGAAAGAGAAAAAGAAGGATATTAATTAGGAGGTTACGGTGTACATAATGAAGATCTCTACTTACTTCAATGAAATATAAAAATAGAAATATAAAAAATCTTTCGCTTAAAAAAAATTCTATTAGAATTGAAAGAAAAAGAAAAAATAACATCTATTAGAATTGATAAAGCCAATATGGCATCTAGATTTGAAAGAAAGAAGAATAAAAGAAAGAAGAATAGATTTTAGTGATGATAGAATTGCCGGGCGGTAGAGGCAGCGGCTCATAGCGGCCGACTAGGTCTCAGAATTAGACCCACTCTTGATACCATATTAGACTATGAAACTCATCTACATCTACATCTACATCTACATCTACATCTACATTATATATAATAACAAAGTCCTATTTGCCTAATCTTTTCAAAAAAATTCAAATGGAAGTGAAATAACCATTAGATTAAAAACCAACTTTCAAAAACAACCCTTGGATCAAGTGATCACTCAACATTTGTCTCTCTCCTCAAATTCAATTGTTGAGTGACCACAATACCCTCCATCTAACGTATACAATAAAACAAAATTCATCAGTTCTTCCACAAATAAACCTATTCAACACAATCAATTCCATACGCTTTTTCATCCACAATGAACCTATTCAACAAAATCAATTCCATCGGTTTATATTCCTATCATATATTCAAACATCGAATAAAAAAAAATAGGGTTCGCGATTCAATTAGTAATCAGACTTCAACATCGATCTATCTAATTAGAAATCTGAAATTAGGGTTCACGAATCATTAGGGTTTGCACATGTTGAATTGATTTGCTGATATCTTTATGAATCAGAAAATCAAAAGCAGATGATTGACGAAGCAATTAGGAATCGCGATTTCGTAGAATTGACGAAGCATATGTGATTCCTGTATCTCATATCAGTAAATCGAGAGCAGACAATTGACGAAGCAGTAGTGTTCGCGATTCAATTGGGGATCAGAATTTAATCTACTTTTTTGGATTGACGAAGAATCAAGTTTTCATTATTTTGGATTTCTGACTATTTTTTGATGTTTTATAATGTTTCATGTTTGATTGTTTATATTCAGATTTGGATCACCGTTTCAATTCAAATACTAGGGTTTGTTTATATTCAGATTATTAGGGTTTGTTTATTTTCAAATTTTATTGATTCTTATATCGTGATTTTAGCAGATGCAGATCGATAATCGGTGCATTCGGCAATGAACAAATTACGAAATTCAAAAGTTATAATCGGTGCATTCGGCAATGAACAGATCGATAAAAGGTTTGTTCAATTTTTGATTACTGATTTCTATAACGTGCGATTATTATCGTTTTCGATCTATTATGTTTATATAAACAAATATTGAATACGTTTTAAAAGGTATTGGGGTTTGTTCGATTTTTGTTTTTTGATATATCTATAACATGCGATAGAATGCGTTTACGAAGCGTTTGTGCAGCCCCTTTGACCTACCTTATGCACTTTTAAAAACGTGCATTTCCGAATCAGAAAGGTGTGTGGATCTTGCCGTTGCCAGGAGAGATTAATCAATGACAAAACATATAATCTAGATACGCCTTGCAATTCTCATTGGTATGCTTCACTAAAATGATAAATTGTAGTTAAATATGGTCTATGAATGCATTAAAATATGAGCATCAGTTGCTATATGTTTTTTTTTTTCTAACTTAATTTATATTATTCATCTTATTTAGTGTTTTCATGTTTACTACTTCAAGGTATAGTCCATTCTACATATGCAAAGACCTCTGAATCACAAAAAGACAAAGGGATCTGTAGGTTGGAGAGTATGGGGGACATCCTCAAAATAATCTTTAAAGAAACAGGTAACGACCATGGTTAATATTATCGCGTAAGTTAAGACCTTTAATTTTCACTTGATAATATGCTTAGATAAATTATTGCTCTGCTTTTGAGGCTGGTAGTTAACTCTGTAGGATACTTGGTAGGTTACAAGTTACAACTATGAACCATATTTTGTACGTTATTATTAGTTTCAGGTTCATGTTCAAGAAGTTGAAGTAAATTCACCACACCTATAAAGGTAAAAAATATGTGCATTTATGTTTAGTTTCTTTATGTTTTGTTTCTTTATACTGTATGATCAGCTCTAAATCATATTTAAATTCTACTAGGATAGCGCAATAAAATGATAAATTTTTCATATATGTTCTTAAAAGGTCGTTCATTATATAGTTAAGGGTTATACAATAGCCACTCATTTATATTGCTTTCAATTATGTAGCCAAGAAATCTAGACCGAATTTTCAACTCGCGGTGTTTAACCCTTGGGTTGCAATGGGAGAATTCGCTAGAAATGGTGTTGGATCAGTTATATTGACATATGCCACTTTATCTCATGTGGACTCATTTGCTGAGGAACTGAAGTTGTAGGTTAGTGACCAAATGATTTCTTCCTTATGCTATATTCTGTTTTTTGACATTTTACTTTGCTTTTTTATTTGTGGTGAATTTCCTATACACATTAAGAACCCTTATGTTATATCAGATAATCAATAATGGGCTGGCATTGTGCCAGTTAGTCCATCTGGTCATCCCTCAACTCTTCTTATAGGACCGGGGATTCTCCCGAGTACAAAGCAAAACTTGAGTAATTCAAGTGGTGAGGACCAGTTATTCTATTCTGCATTTTAGCGAATTATTGTTTGAATTTTAGAGCTCGTGTTTGATGTATTACATTTTCTTAGAATGTTTCAATGAATGAGTTTTGGTTTTTCTTGATTAAGTCCAGATGGGAATAATTGAGTTTCGGTTATACTAATCGTATTTGTGTTTCAGATTTTGGAGTTCTTAACTGAAGCGATTATAAGCGGGCTAAATTCTGTTTTGAAATTCGACTAATGTGTATGGGGGTTTTGTCTTTGCTGTTTTGTGATTCAATTATTATGTTAATTAAAACATCATCATCACTAACGTCAAGCAACCGACTACCATATCCGCCATCGTCATGTAGTACAAGGTATTTTCACCATTTAACTTTTTTTGGTGAAATTTTTGTTTTAATGTGTAGTTATCATTATCGGTTTCTTTTTTATGTGTTGTTTCAGTTTTGTCTTTAAGATATATTGCTATTTCGTGAGTTAGGTTTTACATGATAATGTTAATCCCTTTTTAAGGAACTAGCTACATGATCTAACTGTAAGGTGTTTCTAAATCCTGAGAAATGTTCCTCTTGCAAGGAACAGCAAAATTAAATAATTTGCAACCTACAATTAGTATATCTTAGTTTAAAATCTAATAGTTTCAAATTGTATTCATAACAAATTTAAACTGGATCCTCATTACTAATCAAAGACATGTTTTCTTACCTTTAGTTAAGCTGCTTTTAAACTCGTGGATATGTATATTTGGTGTTCGGAGACACTGTTTGATGTTCGAAGATGTAATTTCTATTTCTATCTCAATATGAAAATGGGAAATCCATCGGAATTTCAGAATTTGTTAGGGTGAGAGCATTTGTATATTGAGTTAATTTGAGTTTATCAGCATCCATATTTGATGTTTATACCGTTACTTGTCATATACAACATGCAGTTCTCTAGCCTTTACATAAAGAGGTCAACGTTGCTTCGAGTGTAAGACAATTGCAAAGAGTCATATTCTGTAAGACGTTCTGTTTAGATATAAGACTTACGTATTTTCATTGATTCTTTGAATGACAGTTTCACATATTTTATTCTTTTCAAAGTTTTTATATTTCTTAATCTATCGATCTTTTAAGCAAGAGATCATAAAAACTGATCTGCCCTGTTTTTATTATAGAGTAATTAGTTTTGCGCATTTTTTAAACAAGTATATTGTACTTCTTGTTACTTGATTGTTTTATTTATCGTACAAGTGCTTTTGTAACATAATGAATGAATTGTAACAGGTGCAAATGTGTCCATATAGATATAAAAGAATGCTTGAAGAAACCTGGAGGAATCACAATATTGCCAGATTGACGAGTGGTGTTTTATATTGAAAAAGGGGTCCATAACGCTTCAGATTGTGCTTTGTATCTTGATTTAGAAGGTGTTGTCATACCCCGTCCAAAATCTTCCTGAACGAATACAATAACATCTGGTACCATCGCAATGAACTGACGTCTAAATGCCATGAACGACTCCATTTAATATGAGCAAATGCACAGCGGAAGATTTCTTTCATACCTGAGAATAAACATGCTTTAAAGTATCAACCAAAAGGTTGGTGAGTTCATAAGTTTATCATAAAACAAGTAAATTCATCATTTTGATAGACCACAAGATTTAAATCATGCATGGTACAAATGGGCCCGAATCCTATACCCACCTGTAATGTACATGCGATATCTTTTAAATACAGTACACCTTTCTCGTGTACAAAATCATCTTTCATAAATCTTAGTAACCGTACACATATCTCGTACACAAAAATAACATACACATAACCTGTGTATAAAATCATTCTCTCGATACATAACATTCACTTTTCATTGCTTTCATAACTTGGCTTGGTAACCGACCTTAACATATAATGCGCATAATAATATCCCCAAAACAGAACATCTCGTCTGTATAATAATCATATAAACTTCGAAGTACTAAACACCACGCCCACTAGCCCTTCCGTCTAGTGAACATTCTGGGTGGGGGTGTTAAACCCGGTAGCTACCTTTAGGATTCGCGTGTAACAACCCAAACCAAACAACGAACAAACCCGCTTAAAATGTCACAAAAAAAAATTGTTTGTTCAGCAACTGGCGCGGCGCGCCAGTACCCCGCGCGGCGCGCCGATATGGTCTGTCCAAAAAGTCTTGAAACGTGAAAAAGATTAGCCACTTCCCGACATAGTTAGACAAAACGCTTTTAACAACATATTCAAATATGTACAACTAACACTTTTCAAACATAAAATAAGTTTTATAAAGCAGGGCCCACATCGGCCGTTTTACGAGTTTAATACATAACGAGAGTTTCGACCACCAAAAAGTTTAAATGCCAAACGACGCATCGAGCATGGTGTTTTGGGGTTAAACTACCCAAGTCTCGGTCGAACTTTCAAAAAGCTATAATCCCCGAGCCACTAATCCAAGCGAATACCTTTGCCCTTATCTAAGCCGGATCCTAAAAAGGTAAACAATGAGAGGGTAAGCTAACGCTTAGTGAATGCAATAATTATACATATACATATATAATACACCTACTTGCAAGCACTTATACAAATACCTCATACACGCTAGCAATTTACATAGCATACCATCGCAAGTAAACTCTAAACCCTTCAAGATCACAAGCTAGCACAACAATATTATATATATAACCCGAATAATATAATGTACTACAATACAACGCGTAATTATGGTTAACCAATAACACAAGGGAATGGTACTTCGAATTTTCCATCGGTGTTCGTAACAACCGTTAGTGTACAACGAAATATATCACTAACCCCTAGGCGACACGGACAACGAAATATCCGTTCAAGCAATCGTTAGTGTACAAAGAAATATATCACTAACTCTTGGGCAATTTGGACAACGAAATATCCATCGTTAGTGTACAACGAAATATATCACTAACTCTTGGTGGTATAGACACGTATACCCAGCCCCATCCCCCGCCCTACAAATAGATACATTATATACACACATGTATAATCATTCCACTCACCTTACGCCTTCGGTGAATCGATAAACCAAGCTTGAAACTTCAAGGTAACACACCTATTACAATGTACACATAATCAACATCCATTCAAGTTGGTCAAACTCGCAACACTCACCATCACTAGATCGTTTTGACCCATTTGGACACTTAACCCTAAAATTGGGTCAACTCACACCCAAAACCCTAACATTAGCCAAAATTGGTTTAAAACACATTTCAACACTAGGTTTATGCATTAATCACAAACATTAACTAACTTAGGTCCATTTTGACCCATTTGACCAATTAAAGTCAACACACCCATTTCTGGTCATCCACTAACCCACATAACGCCCATTTACATATATATAGGTGTGCTAGCAATTTACTAACTAATTTAAGTTTATAAACATCAATTTAACACTTTGAAAACCCTAGTTAGTCATCTTTGAGTCTACTCGACCCAATTTCACCCAAAACCCCCAATTCACCCACAAATGGGTTTTAAGTTCATCACCTACCCCAAACCCTAACCCTTAATCAAAATAAAATAAAGAAATCAAGATTAGAGCATACCACTACCACCAAAACGTAGCTAGAGGGAAGATGAACGACTTTAAAGCTTGCACTTAGACCCGATTCGAGCTTCTTCTTCCTTATTTTGAGCTTTCTCACACTAGGATCTTACTCTCTCTCTAGAATAAATTGGGAGTGATAAGGGTTGTTGAAGATGGAGTAAATGAGGCTCCAACAACTGATCCCAAGCCTTAAAGTCGGGTCCCATGTGAATTTACCAAAAAGCCCTTAAAATATCTAATTTAAAAGCAAGTGATGAGCTGTCAGCCCGTAATGGCGCGGCGCGCCATAATTCTGCGCGGCGCGCCATAATTCTGCGCGGCGCGCAGATAGCCTGGGCAGAATTCCTTCTCCTTTTTAATATATACAACGAAAACCCCACAACTTGAATAACTTAAATACACATATGTACAATGAAATATTTGGGTCTTACAACTCTCCCCCACTTATTCGGATTGCATCCTCGCAATCCAAGCCGCATGACAAGAAGGAAGATAAACCAACACGAACTCTTCGGGCTCCCAAGTAAACTCGGAACCCTTACTACGACGCCATTGAACTTTAAAGGTCCTAACCTCTTTATGTATCAACCTTTTGACCTTCTCATCAAGTATAGCAATCGGCTCCTCAATATACTCTAACTTATTGTTTAGCTCTATCTCGTCTAAAGGCACCCAAGATGAATCATCCGCAAGACACTTACGGAGATGGGAAACATGAAATGCATTATGAATCCCCGCAAGCTCTTTGGGTAATTCCAAATGATACGCGACTTCACCAACACGAGCTAAAACCTTAAATGGCACAATAAATCGAGGAGCTAACTTTCCCCGTTTTCGAAATCGAATAATACCTTTCCATGGCGAAACCTTAAGCATCACCATGTCACCTTCTTGAAATTCGATCGTTCGTCTACGTTTATCGGCATACGACTTTTGCCTATCTTGAGCCTTCTTCAAGTGATCCCGAATAATATCAATCTTGTTATTCGTCTCCAAAACCAAATCGGTACTTCCGATTTCCTTTTGACCCACTTCACCCCAACAAATTGGAGTTTGACACCTTCGCCCATAAAGAATCTCATAAGGTGGCGTCCTGATACTAGTATGATAACTATTATTGTACGAGAATTCCACCAAAGGCAAGTGTTCATCCCAACTACCACCGAAATCAATAATACACGCTCGCAACATATCCTCCAATGTTTGATTCGTACGTTCGGTTTGACCGTCCGTTTGAGGATGGTATGCCGTACTCATATTCACCCTCGTTCCCATGTCCTCATGAAACTTTTTTCAAAATCGGGAAGTAAAACGCGTGTCCCGATCCGAAACGATAGACGCGGGAATGCCGTGTCTCGATATCACCTCCTTAATGAACATTTTCGCAAGTGTCTCCGACGTAATTGCTTCTTTAATAGGAAGAAACAATGCACTTTTCGTTAATCTATCAACAATCACCCAAATAGTATCAAATTGGGTTCTTGCCGTTTTCGGCAACTTGGTAATAAAATCCATGGTAATATGCTCCCACTTCCACATCGGAATTTCTAGCGGTTGTAACTTACCATACGGCTTTTGGTGTTCGGCTTTAACTTGCAAACACGTAACGCATTACTCAACATACTTAACAACGTCGCGTTTCATGCCCGGCCACCAATAATCTTTCTTCAAATCTAGATACATTTTCGCCGCGCCTGGATGAATGGAATACTTTAACTTATGTGCTTCATCAAGTAGCACTTGTCGATAATCACCCATCTTCGGCACCCACACTCTTCCTTGAAAAGACAACAAACCACGCGAACCCATAGTAATGAATTCCGATTGCCCCACAATTCATTCCGCATGCTTGTTGTGAACGTAAGCCTCTATTTGAATCACACCAAGTTTTTCAAAAAAATCGTTAGTAATAATCATACGTAACAATCCCAATCGTAACGCCGGGTGATGACTCTTTCGACTTAACGCATCCGCGACCACATTCGCCTTGCCCGGATGATAAACTATTTCACAATCAAAATCTTTCACCACGTCCATCCACCTACGTTGACGATAATTTAAATCTCGTTGATTAAAGAGATGTTTCAAACTCTTATGATCCGAATATATCGTACTCTTGACACCATACAAGTAGTGGCGCCAAATTTTCAACGCATGTACCACCGCCGCCAACTCAAGATCATGAGTAAGATATCTCGTTTCGTGTTCCTTTAATTTTCGAGAGGCATAAGCGATGACTTTACCTCTTTGCATTAGAACACACCCGAGCCCATTTAACGAAGCATCATAATAAACCCTCATGTCTTCCACTCCTTCCGGCAACACTAACACCGGAGCTTGACACAACTTCTCTTTTAACAATTGAAAAGCAATTTCTTGCTCGTTCTCCCAATTAAACTTCACATTCTTCCTCGTCAATTTCGTCAATGAAGAAGCGATCTTAGAAAAGTCTTGGATAAACCGACGATAATAACTGGCCAATCCGAGAAAACTTCGGACCTTCGTAGGCGTAGTCGGTTGTCTCCAACTCTTCACCGTCTCTATCTTCCCCGGATCTACTTGAATACCATCCTTGTTCACAATATGGCCAAGGAATTGAACTTCCCTTAGCCAAAATTCACATTTCGAGAACTTAGCATATAACTTCTCTTTTCTCAAAGTCTTCAACACCTCACGTAAATGATGTTCGTGTTCCTTCATACCCTTAGAGTAGACAAGAATATCGTCAATGAACACAATTACCGACTTGTCCAACATAGGTTGGTACACTCGGTTCATAAGATCCATGAATGCCGCCGGTGCATTCGTAAGACCAAAAGGCATAACTACAAACTCAAAATGCCCGTAACGCGTACGAAAAGCCGTTTTCTCAATATCTTCCTCACGGACCCTCATTTGGTGATAGCCGGACCGTAGGTCAATTTTAGAGAAGTACGTCGCACCGAGTTGATCAAATAGATCGTCAATCCTAGGCAATGGATAACGGTTCTTGATTGTCACTTTGTTCAACTCCCGATAATCAATGCACATACGCATACTTCCGTCTTTCTTTTTCACGAATAAAACCGGAGCGCCCCAAGGCGAAGCACTCGGTCGAATAAAACCCTTCTCAAGTAACTCTTGGGTTTGATTTAACAATTCTTGCATTTCCGTCGGTGCTAAACGATAAGGAGTTTTAGCAATGGGAATAGCTCCCGGAACCAACTCAATGCGAAATTCAACTTGTCTTTCCGCCGGAACACCCGGTAACTCATCCCGAAAAACGTCTTCAAATTCACTTACCACCAAAATTTCACGAATAGGTGGTGGCTCATCACGAGTATCGACAACATGGGTAAGAAAAGCCATGCCACCACTAACAAGGAAACGACATGCTTGTGCAAAAGTGCATACCGGTACAGGTCTTCTACGTTTATCACCATGAATAATTAACTCTCCCTCACTTGGGGTCTTCACACGAATAGACTTTTCATGGCACGCAATATCGGCTCTGTTACGATCGAGCCAATCCATACCAACCACGATATCAAAATCACCCAAAGTCATCGGGATGAGATCAATTTTAAAGTTCTCGGAACCAAACACAACATTACAATCCTTACACACATCAACCACTAGCACTGTCTTGCTATCCGCTATTTTGACTTCTACCAGATGACTTAACTTAGCTAACGGTTTATTAAGTTTAGGCACAAATTTTGGAGACACAAACGATAAATTTGCACCGATATCAAATAGAATCCTTGCCGGATTAGAGTTAACCATGAAAGTACCTGAAACGACTTCATTGGATTGCTTGGCTTCATCGTTGGTCATCAAATAGTTACGTCCCCTAGCCGACCCAGCCGCCTTCTCTATTCTCTTAACTTGATCATTTCGGAGTTCGGGGCACTCCGAATTTCGGTGCCATTCTTGTTGACAATTGAAACATGTGATCACATTAGTACGCGGTTTTGGGCAATCACGAGAGTAGTGACCTTTTTGCCCACAATTGTAACATGTGGTCACGTGAACACTAGGAGCACCCTTCTTTGCACTACCAACACTTTCGGATACTCCCTTACTCTTCTTGTTCAAAAAACTAGAAGCTTCAAACTTTCTTTTACTTGGCGCATAACTAACCGGACTCAAAGCTTGCGCTTCAAACCCCTTCGCCACCGCCAAAAGCTTAGTAAAAGTCTCAACTTGATCAATACTAATTTTACCCTTCAAATCGTCTCTAAGGGTCGCATGAAAGTCTTCCATTAACAATTGATCATTCCCCACATACTCGGGGCAAAAACGCGCCTTGGAGAGAAAATTGGTTTTGAGAGTGTTTAGGTCCAAAGACCCTTGACACATATTCCTTAACTCGTTGCGTAATTTGGAAAGATCCGCTTGCGTACGATATTCAAGGAAAATCTCCTTCTTGAACTCCACCCTAGATAACCCTACGAAAGCCGCATCACCCACCATATCAATCTTACCATCGAGCCAATCTTTAGCATGGCCCCGTAGCAAACTAGTAGCAAGCCTTGTCTTTTTCTCGGGAGGGCACTCGGTCGTGCGAAAACAACCTTCAACATCGGAAATCCAAGCCGCACTTTTCATGGGGTCGGGATCCCCGTGAAAGTGAGGAGGCTTAGTCGCCAAGAAGTTCTTATAGCTAAACTCCAACTCGCCCATAATTTGAGGTCTAGGAAACCTCCTTTCAACTTATTCTTTAACGGCATTGGTCATTCGTTCTTGAATCATATCGACAATTTGTTCCGAAACTGACTCTTCGAGAATTTGCTTAACCTTTCGAGAGAAAACCGAAACATAATTTTCTAGAGCGGCCTCTATTTTTGTGGTCATCTCGTCCGTTTCCTCCAGATGAGAAGGACCACCGTTGCCATTCGTATCCGTTCCGTTTCTCGTCTTCATTCTAAAGATTAAACAATGGATTAGACATCACCAACGAATTAATACACATAAATACCTATGCATATGACCATACACACCCCACATCTAGCTCAATGCTTGTCGTACGTCCTTGCTCGACTTGACTTGCAACCGTGATAGTGGTCGCGACTCACTATTACGCTCACATGCCATGCCACGCTCAAACGTATCACAACCATCTCGCTCGATGTTCAAAACAATGACACAAGATTAGTAACATCAATATATATATATATATATATATATATATATATATATATATATATATATATATATATATATATATATATAGTCCACCTATGCATAAAAGAACTAATCAAAACCCGCACCGACCCGTAATCCTACAAGTCCCGCATATAATACAACAACACAAAAGTCTAAGTCTAGGCGCCTATCTCAAGTCACCTAAATCCCTTAGACCATGCTCTGATACCACTTGTAACAACCCAAACCAAACCACGAACAAACCCGCTTAAAATGTCACAATTTTTTTTTTTATTTGTTCAGTACCACGCGCGGCGCGCCGATATGGTCTGTCCAAAAAGTCTTGAAACGTGAAAAAGATTAGCCACTTCCAGACATAGTTAGACAAAACGCTTTTAACAACATATTCAAATATGTACAACTAACACTTTTCAAACATAAAATAAGTTTTATAAAGCGGGGCCCACATCGGCCATTTTACGAGTTTAATACATAACGAGAGTTTCGACCACCAAAAAGTTTAAATGCCAAACGACGCATCGAGCAGGGTGTTTGGGGTTAAACTACCCAAGTCTCGGTCAAACTTCCAAAAAGCTATAATCCCCGAGCCACTAATCCAAGGGAATACCTTTGCCCTTATCCAAGCCGGATCCTAAAAAGGTAAACAATGAGAGGGTAAGCTAACGCTTAGTGAATGCAATAATTATACATATACATATATAATACACCTACTTGCAAACACTTATACAAATACCTCATACACGCTAGCAATTTACATAGCATACCATCGCAAGTAAACTCTAAACCCTTCAAGATCACAAGCTAGCACAACAATATTATATATATAACCAGAATAATATAATGTACTACAATACAACGCATAATTATGGTTAACCAATAACACAAGGGAATGGTACTTCGAATTTCCCATCGGTGTTTGTAACAACCGTTAGTGTACAATGAATATATCACTAACCCCTAGGCGACACGGACAACGAAATATCCGTTCAAGCAATCGTTAGTGTACAACGAAATATATCACTAACTCTTGGGCAATTTGGACAACGAAATATCCATCGTTAGTGTACAACGAAATATATCACTAACTCTTGGTGGTATAGACACGTATACCCGGCCCCATCCCCTGCCCTACAAATAGATACATTATATACACACATGTATAATCATTCCACTCACCTTACGCCTTCGGTGAATCGATAAACCAAGCTTGAAACTTCAAGGTAACACACCTATTACAATGTACACATAATCAACATCCATTCAAGTTGGTCAAACTCGCAACACTCACCATCACTAGGTCGTTTTGACCCATTTGGACACTTAACCCTAAAATTGGGTCAACTCACACCCAAAACCCTAACATTAGCCAAGATAGGTTTAAAACACATTTCAACACTAGGTTTATGCATTAATCACAAACATTAACTAACTTAGGTCCATTTTGACCCATTTGACCAATTAAAGTCAACACACCCATTTCGGGTCATCCACTAACCCACACAATGCCCATTTACATATATATAGGTGTGCTAGCAATTTACTAACTAATTTAAGTTCATAAACATTAATTTAACACTTTGAAAACCCTAGTTAGTCATCTTTGAGTCTACTCGACCCAATTTCACCCAAAACCCCCAATTCACCCACAAATGGGTTTTAAGTTCATCATCTACCCCAAACCCTAACCCTTAATCAAAATAAAATCAAGAAATCAAGATTAGAGCATACCACCACCACCAAAACGTAGCTAGAGGGAAGATGAACGACTTTAAAGCTTGCACTTAGACCCGATTCGAGCTTCTTCTTCCTTATTTTGAGCTTTCTCACACTAGGATCTTACTCTCTCTCTAGAATAAATTGGGAGTGATAAGGGTTGTTGAAGATGGAGTAAATGAGGCTCCAACAACTGATCCCAAGCCTTAAAGTCGGGTCCCATGTGAATTTACCAAAAAGTCCTTAAAATATCTAATTTAAAAGCAAGTGATGAGCTGTCAGCCCGTAATGGCGCGGCGCGCAGATAGCCTGGGCAGAATTCCTTCTCCTTTTTAATATATACAACGAAAACCCCACAACTTGAATAACTTAAATACACATATGTACAATGAAATATTTGGGTCTTACATCGCGTCAATTAGGCGTGCACTAATTCTCAAAATTAGTGATGTTCCCTAATTCTTAGGTTACCAAGCAATAATAATCAGGGGAAAAATATTCATATCAATTGTGGCAATTATCACGTCCACATAATTCATTCGAGGAATGTTTTGCTTGTGTCTATCTCGTCAAACATTTATAAAAGCATTTCATATATTCGCAGTTCAAAAATGTATTTCAAAAGCATTTAATAAAGCAGTTGTAAAAGTAGCGAATGTATTCTCAGTCCCAAAAATGTAAAGAGTAAAAGGGAATCAAATGAACTCACCATACTGTATTTTGTAGTAAAAATACATATGACGACATTGAACAAGTGTAGGGTTGACCTCAGATTCACGAACCTATATAATTTATATATACATTAACACATATATTCATAATCGAATGAATTTATATATCATTAGTGATTTAATTTATTTACTTTAGAAAAAAAAAATAATAGTAATATTAATATAGTTATGTTATATGTATTAATTATATTTTTTGTAAATAATATTTGTTGTAATAGTAATAATAATATTAATGGTAATATTAGTAATAAAAATAATGATAATAATTTTTAATAATAACAATACTAATAGCAATAATTATACTTATGTTAATAATGATAATAATATCAATTTTAATGATAATGATAATAATAATGTTAATTCTAATACTAGTGTTAGTAATAATAATAACAATAATCTTTTTAATCATTTTAATAATAATAACAGTAATAATAATAATAAATATAATAATAATATTGATAATGATAATAATAATAATAAGATAATGATAATCCTAATTAATTAAGTAAATACTATCTCAACGTAGTAGCCCTTAAAAAAAATGCCCAAGTCCGGGTTTGAACCCGCGACGTCCCTGTAACCCGAAACACTCAAACCATTCCTCCAATTCATTATTTCTGTTTTAATAGCCCTATCTAAAATATATAACTCGTATCTATTAGTTATTTTTCATCTTCTTTATCACCCGCTCGATCATTGTTATCATTTATCGTATCATTATCATTATCACCGTATTCATCATCATACATCGCCATTGATCACCATCATAATTATGATTATAGTCATCATCTTAATCTACTTTCATCACTCTTAATCTAATCATTAACCTAACATCATAATATTATATTTTAGGTAACCTAGATAAGTTTATGTCTTAACTTTTATCTTATCCTATGTGATTAAATTTATCATTATCACTTCATTATTATCTTTAATTGTTTTCCTTTTTATTCTATGATTCAAGTATTAAATTTTATCTTCTATCTATACATGTATATACTTATCATATTATTATTAGACTAGTGTCAAGTTATTAGTGACATTGTTTATCATAATGCTTATTAACAATCATATTCATATTTATTAACCATAACCATTAACTATCTTCATATGTTTACATACCTATTCACAAGCTATATTAATATTAATTAATCATGATAATAAATATGTTCATGTTTAATTCCACTTAGTGTTTAAATAAAACATTTAATTTAAATTAGAGATTAAAGTTTATACCCTTGGTGAATTCAAGATCAATTCACAAGCGTGTGTGATGTACATGACGTTCCAACAGCTCGTAAAAGTCACTGCATCCAATACAAGCTCTCTTAACTAAAGTCTAGTTAGATATTGGGAGCCCAATTAGTCACTAGATCCTGTGGCCCAACAGGCCCAACAGCAAAACCCGGTTTCAAATCCATCAACTACCACAGCCCATTAATCCCAAAAAAAAAAAATCGGTCAGATTACCCAGCTGGATTCCCATCGAGCATCAAGCATCAAACTTTATACATCATCATCATGTCCTTGCAACTTAATATCTCGGTCCACCACACAAAAAGAAAAAAAATAATCAAAAACTAACCTTGGATCCGTGATATGCTTGGCCGCTACTTTCCTAATTGTTTTAATCAATGTATATTTCTTTATTAGGTTAATATTACACATGTACTCCACTAATGGATAATGGAGAGTGGGGTATTCGGTTAGTTAGAAAAAGAAAGGAATGCCATGAGTTTCACTTTTGTTTTAATATATAACAAATGGTTTATTTGTTGAGTAAGTTGGTCGATCACCATAGGAAGGTAGCACGTGCCGAACCAACAAATTATTTACAGCTCCTCATCACTTGATAATAGTTATTAATTGGATGAAAGTTTGTAATGGCTTTTTCTCTCGGTAATCAAGCAGCAACAAAAGTAAAACAGAAGGTATAATATCAACGATTACAAGTAGTGGTTTAGAGTGGTATTGGGTGATAGAAGGTGACGGTTCGGTTGTTGCAGCAAGAAACAGAAATATGGCTGTAGTCATGGAACACGAAGCAATAACAGGAGAGAGAAAGAATTCAATGGTTTAAACGTAAAAGAGAATTATCACAGCCCTTTTATGTTCGTCGTTTTGGGTTCACGAAAATGATATTCACGAAAAGAGGAGGAGAGAGAGAAGAGAGAGAGAGATTGAGATGGTGGTTCTAAGGTGGTTCGATGGAGGTGTGAAGTGGTGCTAACCAGCAAGGTGGCTATGATACGTTTGTCTTAGTGGTCTTCGATCAGCTGCAACCCTCATATGGGTTTCGATAGCATAGAAAACAGGAATAGTGTTGGTGGGTTATCGACTAGCTGAAGAAGAAAGAAAAAGGGTTAGTGGGGTGGTTTCCTTTAACTACTAGAGTTGATCAGATTAATAAATATTTGAGTGTCGACAGGTTTACTCACTCATGTACGAAAAGGAAGAAAAAGAAAAAAAATATAAAAAATAAATTAAAAGTTGATATCAACCCCTAACTGATTTTGGAAACAAGTGTTTTTGATTTCGAATATTAATACAGGATTAGGGACAAGAAACAAATCAGAGTACAGTTGGATTGACAAATTTTGATTCCCTAATTGTACACAAGATTTTATATATATATGAAATTGATAATTAATTAAAAATTTTAATAATATTAATAATATATTTAATAATAATAACTATAATATTACCAAATAATACTAAAATTTGATATTAATAATATTATTAAAGATAAATGTAATAAATTGTATTATTTTCTAATAATTATAATAATGATATTAATATTAACATTAATAATAATAATGAATATAACAATTATATTCTAACTATTAATAATTCTAATAATACTAATATTGAAAATAATGAAAGTAATATTAATAATATTAATGTTACTACAACAACTATATTTTTATCTTGCCATTTAATATTAATATTACATGTTATAATATTTTATAGTTATGTCATATATTTTATATTTTCGTACATACAGAATATTTATTATTTATATCTTCCAATATATTACAATATCCATATAGTCTATAATCATATATAGAATTCATATATATATATATATATATATATATATATATATATATATATATATATATATATATATATATATATATATATATATATATATATAAAATTATGTTTTTAAATATCAAGTTTTAAATTATCTTAAATTATCTGTCATAATACTAAATCACATAATAATTTAATTGATAATGTATAATTATTTACATATATACTTATTTATATATACATCTTTATTTACAACAATTGTTCGTGAATCGTCGGTAATGGTCGAATAGTAATTGAATATGTGACGATCGCTCCAAATCCATATGGACGAACACGTCATTCATTGATTTCATTGCGAGGTATTTGACCTCTATATGATACGTTTTGTAAACATTGCATTCTTTTGAAAAGGCACACCATAAATGATTATTTAAATCAAAGGTTTTCGACATTTGATGATTTCTACATATAGACAATCACCGTATATAATAGTTTACAATAGTACTTCCGTTGACAATGCAGTCAAAATAAGGTACATGATGATGAATTGGTGAATGCAACGTTTTCTTGAAAAATATGCCATATAAGACTCATGCACATAGCTTGTCTATCATATAAGCAAACAGCGGAAGACTTCTAGGGAACCTAAGAATAAACATGCTAACAAGTGTCAACACAAAGGTTGGTGAGTTCATAGTTTGTATGTTTCGCATAATCTGTATATAAAGATGGATCACAAGATTTCAGTTGTTTCATCCAGAAACGTTTATCAAAATATTCTACGAAATTGAGCACCCTGGTAAATAAACTTAACGTATATATAATTTGTACCCTTTGTATAATCATCTTAAAAATACACGCAAACCAACGTGTACGCTTCTCAAATAGCATACGTCCGTTAAAAGGCTAGTGCTCTAGCTCGGACGGGGATATCAAGCCCTATGGATCCATATACTACTACTCGCGCCCACCAGTTCTTATAACTGGCAGTTAACAGTTACCAAAGCTAAGGAATTTTCGGTTCAAACTCAGTGTAGAATTTAGTATGTACTTGTATCCATTGCGTTTAAAATAAAGTGCATGTATTCTCAGCCCAAAAATATATATTGCAAAAGCAATTAAAAAGGGATCAATGAAACTCACGCATATAAATCTAGTATTTTCAGTATTTATAAATAGTCGCATGTATTCTCAGCCCAAAAATATATTGAGTAAAAGGGATCATATGAAACTCACCTTAGCAGCACATACAGTTGTTCATCGTAATGTGACCGAAACTCGGTATATCAAAGAATCGTAGATCTCAACCTAGAGAACATATGTTGGTCAATAAATGTCTATCAAGCTAGGTCAGGTCATAGTGTATCGCAATCCTAATGCTCGAGATCGACATACAAAAGTTATCCAAAGTCGTTTCAAAAAGTCAATTTTGACAATAGTTTAACAAAATGAGACGTGCCTTATATAAAGATTCATTTACTCGGTTGGTAATATTTAAAAATTCACTTTATCAATCTCGTAAACAAGTTGTTTAAATCTTAATTGTAGATTCAAAAGCAATTTCAATTAACGTCAATCATAATTCAGTTGATCATATCTTTTAATCCGTTCATCGAAACTATTCGGTGTCTAAATGAAAAGTTATCGATTTTTCGCCAGCTTTCCAAAAACATGTATATCATATACCTTTTACCAGTAATATATGGATTTAATTCGTGATTCATTATAAACTGTTTAACGATGAAATTTAGCATACAAGCATGTATAAATATATATACTCGAGTACTAGACATGGATACACTATTAATATATAATAGATAAAATATAAGTACTTACGTATTAATATTGAGATTCAATATTGTAGGAAAGTACGTAGACGTAACGGAGATGATAAACACTAGGTTTGATTCATAAATATATCCCCGAACATTACCCATAACCTCCTTGGCAATAACCCATAATTTCCTTAGCTCTATCCCGCTCGTAAAACTCATTTTTAAAAGTGACATGCTCATAACCTCGTCGTAATATGTTATGTATAATATTACTAAAAATATTAAGATTAATAATAATTTAATAATAATAATAATAATAATAATAATAATAATAATAATAATAATAATAATTTAAATAAAATAAATACGGAGTAATAAGTGTGTAAACTGAGCAAAAACGAATTCAATTTATAGACCTTTCCTGAAATCTGACCTCATGCGATCGCATGGGTTTTATGCCTATTTTCCATGCGATCGCATGGCCCCAAAATCCAGCTCACATTTTTTTGTATTTTTTCTTGTCGACATAATAATTAATAATATATATAATATATTTAATTTATATAATTAATTATATATTATATTAAATTCACATGCATAGTTAACTTGTAATTTTTGTTCCGATAAGTCGTACGTTGTTACGCGACTTATGTCCCAGTTCCGGTTTTTCGAGTTTCCCTTCGTATGCTGAGAAAACTTGTAATTTTCATTCTGGGACACGTACCTTTGTCAAAATATAGCCTTAAATTATTCCTAAATTATACCACCCAAAGTATATCTTAAACTTTCGAGTATTTTGGTCATTTACTTCTATAAATCATTGTCTCGTTATTTATTAATATAATAGTATTTATCAAACGTTTCATAACCAAGTTAATATCTATTCTCAATATTTATAAACACGTTTTAAAATACGTACCGCAAGTTATTCATAAAATAAATTCTTAACAGTTAATATTCCTTATTATTGTATGTGGCCAAATTACGCTATTTAAACAAATAATTCACCATTTATTCCGAATACCGTTAAAATGAATGATTTCTCAAATCAACGTGGACCTCTCAACAGAGACACGTAATAATATCATAATTCTTAAGAGACTCAGTAAATATCTTTTACTTGAATCGTTTGGCATAATCTTTTAACTCTGTAGTTAAATATATCAATCAGATAATCAAACCAATAAGTTTAATGCACAGTATCATATCCTCAACACTTTGTTACGTTTTCAATTTATAGTATATGTATCTATATATAATTGTTCGCGTTTCGTTGAGAACAATCGAAGGTTAATTGAACAGTTCAAAATTTTGAGATTTAACTTCATAGACTTTGTTTATCGTGTCGGAAACGTTAATCATACAAGATTAAGTTTAAATTTGGTCAGAATTTTCTGGGTCATCACAGTACCTACCTGTTAAAGAAATTTCGTCCCGAAATTTGAGTGAGGTTGTCATGGCTAACAATAAAAATGTTTTTATGATGAATATGAGTCGATAAATAGAGTTTTATCACCGTTGAATAATATAGATAAAACAATCCAATTACTTGAAGCGTATGAGAGAAGCCGTCGTAATAAAGTGAAATGGAGAATAGAGATGCGTCTTATCTCTTGACGTAGTAACGATTGATTTCCGGAATTTAAGAAATAGAAAATCTTCATAATCTAAATAAGATTTGATTCTTCGGGAATTAAGAAAATTAAGATTTCCTTTGATTAATTGTGTAATCTGCCTCGATTGTTATGTCTGATATTTTGCTATAAATTGCCCACTTTCGTTTCATTATTTTCACCACTCCCACATCTTCTTCCTCATTTCATACTTCCAAAAGATTGTGAAATGCTTCATCCAGTTCTGATTCTTGATATACTCCTAACCTTCATATCTGTCATTCTTCTCTTTCATTTACCACCGGAGGATTTTATTTACTTTTACTTTTATCTTGGGGTTATAGTGTTATTAATTTTCCCGTGTCTTTACGTTGCAATACGTATTGATATACACGGTTTGTAAATTTCGGGGTTGTTATTGGGCCTATATTCTCCTTTATATTTCGGAGCTTCATGTTTTCGTTTTCTCTTCCCGACTTCAAGTCAAGCGAATAATGGTCCAGAATTCGTAGGTATGGAGTTTCGAATGATCATAATATACAAAGTAGAAAGGAAAGGTAATAACAAGATTTGATTTGTCAAATTACCATAATATCTAGAAAAGACCGAATCATCAAGAAAAATATTCTCTTGATATTTTTAGAGATTATATAGAATGAAAGAGTTATGTAACATGGTTCATGATGAGGGTATGATCTGTGAACCTTTATCACGTTCCATTACAAACTCAGCATGACTTACTGTAATATAATCACGTTGATCAAGTGTCATTATATTATACTAACTCATGCTTCAATTCCTAACACTACTTCAAAAACATCCATTTTTCGAAATTTTCAGAAATTAGAAACTAAAATAGTTTCTTTTATGATGTAACACAGATAGCGTGAAGAGATAAATGATTTCAGATAAGAATAGTTATGAAAATATCTTCAGAAATATGGAGGATATTTATAATGGAAGATACAATGATATCTTAGAATTTCTAATATCAGAGGATGATGCGGAAAATCTGTCTGTGAAGGTTTAGAATAAGAAGTGAGATTCTTACTAATGGTTTCAGCAGACACTGAATCATTTGGATTCTTTGAAGGTAGATTTCGTCCTTGTGATTTGTCTACAGCTTCCTTCATACTTTGCTCAACCCGTTTTCCAGTTTCAAACCTTCTATTTTTCTGTGCTTTTCCAACACACTACTCTTTATCATCAAACTTTCGACTGTTAAAGTCGTTTATAGTTTTTGTTGCTTCATCAGCATTTTTCCAAAATTCGTAGAACTAGTTTCGTAGTTTGGGGTGTTTTTCAGAAACTTCACATTCGAAGTATGTAAGTCTAGAAGATAGACATTATATGTATATATATATATAACTGTTGGCGTAGAATTGCTGCGAAATTAAAAATACTGGTTGCTAATTCCCGGTAGTTGGTATGGCAATTATTGTTACAAGATGTGGATGAGTACATGATAGGGTTTTAATGAGTATAATGATTTTTCAGAAGGTCAAGGATTAATGAAGTTGTTGGTAAATTTACTGCTAATTTGGTGGAACATAAAAGGTTCCCCGGTAACAAAAACGTATATGTCAAGGTTACAATAAGGTTAATCTGAAAAGTCGAAGTTGACTGGTTGAAAGTGTGATAAAACTGGATACTTTGAAAAGGATGGCAAGATTATTTTCGATATTAACAACGCTAAAGGATCTTGCACAGTTTTGAAGTCAAAGTATAGCCTTGAAAGATGTAGAGATCTATGGATGATGTCACTGATTCAGAGTTATGACTTGGATTCTGATCTGTCAATATCAGAATATGTAATTGATTTTGTATGAGAATGATTGTGTATCATTGTGAAGATAGTGAGTATAGTTAACGATTTTTGAATCAAAGTTGAAGAATGTACAGTGTAACATATTAATTGTGAACTTATATATTCCCGAGTATTACCTACCCGTTAAAGATTTCACAATTAATATTTTGTACAAAAGAATTTTCATTACAGTCTTTATGAAAATATATGTATGTATATTTCTTCAGATGTAATACATATTTAATGAGTTAATATCATATTAAGCTCATTTGATTTTTAACTTGAATTAGAAATGAATAATCTCTAAAACATTAGAGATCACATAATCTTCGAGGAGTATTTCACTAATGAAATCAATACTTCATTATTTATTCTTATTGATATTCCTTGGTGAAGGGTGTTGATATTCGTGGAATTCTTGCAAACTTCGCAAGGTGCAAATGGTGTTTTCTAGAAAGTTTCGAGTGCATCGAAGATGAAAGTGTAAAATCAACCATGTTATTGAATAATACACTTGGTTTATTATGAAATGAAATTCATTGAATTAAAACAGATATTGTAGTTATCGATGATTAAGCCGTTAACGAAGGATGTACATCATTGCATATTAGTAATATGAACTAACCGAGTAGTACCTACCAGTTAAGATTCACACGTAATAGCTTAGTAGGAAAATAGTTATTTTGATTTCAAAATTCATATATATTAAATATACATAAAATTTCTTCAGGGGAAATGAGTTAATACTTCATCGATTATTGTTGCTGGTATTTCTTGGTAACTACGGTGCATATGACGTTGATGCTCGTGGAACAGATTGTGAAGTTGAAGTTTGCGTTGCAGATGTTGTTGGTGGTGGTAATGGTACTGTTGGTGTTGTTGTCGGTGGTACTGTTGATGTCGGTGATGCTGCTGGTGTTTGTAACCTTTGCACCATATTCTCCAAAGCCACTACCCGAGCACGAAGCTCGTTGACTTCTTCTACTACACCGGGATGATTGGCGGTTCGGACGAGCGGATGAATAAGATCCAGAATTTGAGATAGTATATTATCGTGACGAGATACTCTGGAAATGAGAGAGAAAATAGTGTCTCGAACAGGTTCGCCGGTAAGTGCTTCAGGTTCTTCGCCAAGAGGGCAATGTGGTGGGTGAAAGGGATCGCCTTCTTCTTGTCTCCAATAATTAAGTAGGCTACGAATCCATCCCCAATTCATCAAGAATAGATGATGGCTAATTGGTTGATCCATTCCGGTTACACTGTCTTCGGAATTCAGGTGAATATCCATATCGGAATAGCTGTCAGAGTTTGAACTAGATACGGGATCCATCTTGTATAATTAGGGAGATGATTTTTTTATATGAATTAGATTATAGAATTTAGTTTGGTATTCTTCAATACATAATTTACATATGTATATATAATACCAAATTCCATAAATCACGGAGAAATTTTCAGAAGATTTCAGGAAAAGTTTACAGTAAAAGATACGCTAAGATATGAATTTTGTCTATACACTATTCATGCAATCAATGCAGTAAAACATGTCTAGACTAGGAATGATAAGCAGGTAATTTCCGACAAAAATGATAAGCAAAACTTTTGACATGCAAACACGGTCGAAGTCCAGACTTACTAATGCATCCTAACAACTATCAGTTAGACACACTCATGCAAGACCTGGTTCGCTAGGACCAACGCTCTGATACCAACTGTGATGATCACTCCAAATCCATATGGATGAACACGTCATTCATTGATTTCATTGCGAGGTATTTGACCTCTATATGATACGTTTTGTAAACATTGCATTCTTTTGAAAAGGCACACCATAAATGAATATTTAAATCAAAGGTTTTCGACATTTGATGATTTCTACATATAGGCAATCACCGTATATAATAGTTTACAATAGTACTTCCGTTGACAATGCAGTCAAAATAAGGTACATGATGATGAATTGGTGAATGCAACGTTTTCTTGAAAAATATGCCATATAAGACTCCATACACATAGCTTGTATATCATATAAGCAAACAGCGGAAGACTTCTAGGGAACCTAAGAATAAACATGCTAACAAGTGTCAACACAAAGGTTGGTGAGTTCATAGTTTGTATGTTTCGCATAATCTGTATATAAAGATGGATCACAAGATTTCAGTTGTTTCATCCAGAAACGTTTATCAAAATATTCTACGAAATTGAGCACCCTGGTAAATAAACTTAACGTATATATAATTTGTACCCTTTGTATAATCATCTTAAAAATACACGCAAACCAACGTGTACGCTTCTCAAATAGCATACGTCCGTTAAAAGGCTAGTGCTCTAGCTCGGACGGGGATATCAAGCCCTATGGATCCATATACTACTACTCGCGCCCACCAGTTCTTATAACTGGCAGTTAACAGTTACCAAAGCTAAGGGATTTTCGGTTCAAACTCAGTGTAGAATTTAGTATGTACTTGTATCCATTGCGTTTAAAATAAAGTGCATGTATTCTCAGCCCAAAAATATATATTGCAAAAGCAATTAAAAAGGGATCAATGAAACTCACGCATATAAATCTAGTATTTTCAGTATTTATAAACAGTCGCATGTATTCTCAGCCCAAAAATATATTGAGTAAAAGGGATCATATGAAACTCACCTTAGCAGCACATACAGTTGTTCATCGTAATGTGACCGAAACTCGGTATATCAAAGAATCGTAGATCTCAACCTAGAGAACATATGTTGGTCAATAAATGTCTATCAAGCTAGGTCAGGTCATAGTGTATCGCAATCCTAATGCTCGAGATCGACATACAAAAGTTATCCAAAGTCGTTTCAAAAAGTCAATTTTGACAATAGTTTAACATAATGAGACGTGCCTTATATAAAGATTCATTTACTCGGTTGGTAATATTTAAAAATTCACTTTATCAATCTCGTAAACAAGTTGTTTAAATCTTAATTGTAGATTCAAAAGCAATTTCAATTAACGTCAATCATAATTCAGTTGATCATATCTTTTAATCCGTTCATCGAAACTATTCGGTGTCTAAATGAAAAGTTATCGATTTTTCGCCAGCTTTCCAAAAACATGTATATCATATACCTTTTACCAGTAATATATGGATTTAATTCGTGATTCATTATAAACTGTTTAACGACAAAATTTAGCATACAAGCATGTATAAATATATATACTCGAGTACTAGACATGGATACACTATTAGTATATAATAGATAAAATATAAGTACTTACGTATTAATATTGAGATTCAATATTGTAGGAAAGTACGTAGACGTAACGGAGATGATAAACACTAGGTTTGATTCATAAATATATCCCCGAACATTACCCATAACCTCCTTGGCAATAACCCATAATTTCCTTAGCTCTATCCCGCTCGTAAAACTCATTTTTAAAAGTGACATGCTCATAACCTCGTCGTAATATGTTATGTATAATATTACTAAAAATATTAAGATTAATAATAATTTAATAATAATAATAATAATAATAATAATAATAATAATAATAATAATAATAATAATAATAATAATAATAATAATTTAAATAAAATAAATACGGAGTAATAAGTGTGTAAACTGAGCAAAAACGAATTCAATTTATAGACCTTTCCTGAAATCTGACCCCATGCGATCGCATGGGTTTTATGCCTATTTTCCATGCAATCGCATGGCCCCAAAATCCAGCTCACATTTTTTTGTATTTTTGTTTGTCGACATAATAATTAATAATATATATAATATATTTAATTTATATAATTAATTATATATTATATTAAATTCACATGCATAGTTAACTTGTAATTTTTGTTCCGATAAGTCGTACGTTGTTACGCGACTTATGTCCCAGTTTCGGTTTTTCGAGTTTCCCTTCGTATGCTGAGAAAACTTGTAATTTTCATTCTGGGACACGTACCTTTGTCAAAATATAGCCTTAAATTATTCATAAATTATACCACCCAAAGTATATCTTAAACTTTCGAGTATTTTGGTCATTTACTTCTATAAATCATTGTCTCGTTATTTATTAATATAATGGTATTTATCAAACGTTTCATAACCAAGTTAATATCTATTCTCAATATTTATAAACACGTTTTAAAATACGTATCGCAAGTTATTCATAAAATAAATTCTTAATAGTTAATATTCCTTATTATTGTATGTGGCCAAATTACGCTATTTAAACAAATAATTCACCATTTATTCCGAATACCGTTAAAATGAATGATTTCTCAAATCAACGTGGACCTCTCAACAGAGACACGTAATAATATCATAATTCTTAAGAGACTCAGTAAATATCTTTTACTTGAATCGTTTGGCATAATCTTTTAACTCTGTAGTTAAATATATCAATCAGATAATCAAACCAATAAGTTTAATGCACAGTATCATATCCTCAACACTTTGTTACGTTTTCAATTTATAGTATATGTATCTATATATAATTGTTCGCGTTTCGTTGAGAACAATCGAAGGTTAATTGAACAGTTCAAAATTTTGAGATTTAACTTCATAGACTTTGTTTATCGTGTCGGAAACGTTAATCATACAAGATTAAGTTTAAATTTGGTCAGAATTTTCCGGGTCATCACAGAATACATAAACATAGTTTCAAAGTTTTCGAGACTCAACATTATAGACTTTGCTTATCGTGTCGGAAACATATAAAGATCAAGTTTAAATTTGGTCGGAAATTCCCGGGTCGTCACAGTACCTACCCGTTAAGGAAATTTCGTCCCAAAATTTGAGTGAGGTGGTCATGGCTAACAATAAGTATGTTTTCATGACGAATAAGAGTTGAAAATTAGAGTTTTATCACCATTGAATAATATGGATATAATAATTCGATTGCTCGAAGCGTACAAGTGAAGCTATCACTAAATAGTGAATGAGAAAAGTAAAGATTCGACTTAACTTTTGACGTAGTCACATTTGAATTTAGAAAATACGGTATATCTTGACTTTTGACGTTGTCTTGGATGAATTCCGGAATTCAAGGGATTTAAAGAAAATCTTCGAAATCTAAATAAAATATGATTCTTCGGTAAATAAGGAAATTAGGATCTCTTTATTTAAATGCGATGATCTGCCTCGATTGCTTTATCAAGTAATTTCATTATAAATTTACCTCTTCCGTTTTATTATTCTCACCATTCCTATACTTTCATCCCTAATCCATACATCTAAAAATTGTAACAATACTTAATCCAGTTCTGATCCTTGTTCTTATTCTGACTATCGTATCTGTCTTTATTCTTTTCCAACTCCCACCGGAGGATTCTATTCACTTCTACTATTACCTTGGGTTGTAGTATTTCTAATTCTCTCGTGTCTTTATCTTGCTATACGTATTGATATACACGGTTTGTAATTTCTGTGTTTGTGATCGGCTTTATATTTCTTGTTATGTTTCAGAGCTCCATGCTCGTGTTTTTCTCTTCCCGACTTCAAATCAAGTGAATAATGGTCCAGAATTCGTAGATATAGAGTTTTGAATGATCATAATGTTCTAAGCAGGAAGGAACGTAATAGCACGATTTGATTTGGTAAATTACCAGAACCATAGAGGATAGAACTATCAAGGATATATTTTCTTGATATGTTTGGAGGTTAAGTAGAATGAAAGAGTTATGTAACATGGTACATGATGAGGGTATGATCTGTGAACCATCATCACGCTCCATTAGAAACTCAGCATAACTTATTGTAATATAATCACGTTGGCCAAGCGTCATTATATTATACTAACCCATGCTTCAATTCCCAACACTTCTCCACAATTCATTCATAATTTATACTTAGATTTTACAGAAATTTTCAATATAACGAAATACAGAAAACACGAAGAGGTAGATAATTTTGGATAAGAATATTTATGAAAATATCCTCAGAAATATCAAAGATATTTATGATGATATTTTGGAATTTCTAAGTTCAAAGGTTGATGAAGAAAAATTTTCCGCAAGATTTTAACATGACTTCGGAGCAAGATATTCTCTAAAGATTTCATCGGATCCAGATTTATCTGAATTCTTTGAATATAGGGTTTGGTCCTCGTATTTATCCTTGGTCTCCTTCATGGTTAGCTCAATCCGTTTTTCAGTACCAAATTTTCTATCGAGCGTTCCCAACACTCCATTCCTTATCATCAACTCTTGGCCATTTAGGCCATATACAATTTTACTGTTTCGTCTGCATTTAATGCAGCCATATCTGAATTGTCGGTTATCAATCTGAGATGTTTTCAGGAGAATTGTGTTTTTAGATGATTAAATGCTGATGGTAGTATGGTGGAATATAAAAGGTTCTCTGGTAACAATGAATGAGCACGCATATATATCAAGGTTACAATAAGGTTGTTTTGAACGAAAAGTCGATGTTGACTTGTTGAAGCTGTGATAAAATTGGCTAATTTGAAAAGAAAAAAAAAATTGAAGTGTTATTTTTGATAATAACGATGTCAAAGGAGCTAGCACAGATACGTGTTAAACGTTTACTCAGGTTTCGAGAGCTTTTCAGGTGCATAACTATATACATCAATCTTTTCTTCTGTAGATGAAGTTGTGGTTGATTCATCCTCTCTATTGAGGTGTTTTCAAGAATCATGAAAGGTTTGAACACAGATTGTAATCGTCAAGATACAAATGAGGTTTAAGATGAAATCAAGTGGCAGACTTGAAGAATTATTTAGTTTCATATGTTATAATCAATATTTTAATTCATTTTAATTGTCCAATATTTTCTTCATTATACCACTTGTTGGATTCTGATAAATCAAAATACAAATATGAAATCGAATAAAGATGGTTATTCTGTGGTGAACGGATTCGTATATCTGTGGATGTAAGTAGGATAGTAAATGACTGTTGAATCAGATTCGAAGAATGTACAGTGTAACTTATTAATGTGAAATCTAAATATTCCTCGAGTATTACCTACCCGTTAAAATATTTTCACCATTATCAGTTTGTACAAAAGAATTTTTAATTACAACCTTTATGAAAACATATATACATATATATTTTCTTCAGATGTAATCATGGATTTAATGAGTTAATATGATAGTAATCTCATTTGCTTTTCGGTTTGAGCTAGAATAAGTAATCTCTAAAACTATTAGGAACCACATATTCTTCACATAATATTAGTGAAGTTATGGATCAATACTTCATCGTTAATTATCATTGGTATTCCTTGGTATCTATGGTGCGTATGATGTTGTTGTTCATGGAACAGATTGTGAAATTGAGGCTTGGGATTCGGATGTTGTTGTTGATGGTACTGGTATTGCAGGTGCTGTTGCTGAAGCTGGTAGGTTTTGCACCATGTTTTCCAAATTGATTACTCGAGCGCGAAGCTCGTTGGCTTCTGCTATTACTCCGGGATGATTGTCAGTCAGAACGAGCGGATGAAAAAAAATCTAGAATTCGAGATAGTGTATAATCATAACAAGATACTCTGGAAATGAGAGAGAAAATGGTATTTCGAACAGGTTCGCCGGTAAGTGCTTCAGGTTCTTTGCCAAGAGGTGAATTCAGTTGGTGGAAAGGATCGCCTTCTACTCGTCCTCCTTGATTAAGTTGACTATGAACTCAGTCCCAATTCATCCAGAATTGATGATGGCTGATTTGTTGATCCATTCCGGTTACACAGCTTTCGGAGCTCGAGTGGAAATCTATATCGAAATAGCTGTCTGAATCCGAGGAACTTGAACTGGTTGCAAAATTCATCTTGCACGGTTAGATAAAGGATTTTCGATATGAAATGATTTTCAGATGTCGAATGATATTCTAACTACATAGAATACCTAACACCTATATATAGTACAGAGTATTCCGCAGAATATGGAGGGAATTAAGAAAACGTGTCAGACAAAATTAATGTGATGGGATATGAATTTTTCTGTACATCATCTATGCAATAATTGCAATAAGACGTGTTGAGACTGATAATGATAGATAGATATTTTTTGACAAAGAATGGTAAGCAAAACTTTTGACATGCAGACCAGGTTCAGTTCCAGACTTATTAATGTATCCTAACAATTTACTAGGTCGAAGTCCAGACTCATTAATGCATCCTAACAACTACTAGTTAGACACACTAATACAAGACCTGGTTCGCTAAGACCACCGCTCTGATACCACATGTCATACCTCGTCCAAAATCTTCCTGAACGAATACAATAACATCTGGTACCATCGCGATGAACTGACGTCTAAATGCCATGAACGACTCCATGTAATATGAGCAAATGCACAGCGGAAGATTTCTTTCATACCTGAGAATAAACATGCTTTAAAGTGTCAACCAAAAGGTTGATGAGTTCATAAGTTTATCATAAAACAATAAAATTCATCATTTTGATAGACCACAAGATTTAAATCCTGCATGGTACAAATGGGCCCGAATCCTATACCCACCTGTAATGTACATGCGATATCTTTTAAATACAGTACACCTTTCTCTTGTATGAAATCATCTTTCATAAATCTTAGTAACCGTACACATATCTCGTGCACAAAAATAACATACACATAACCTGTGTATAAAATCATTCTCTAGATACATAACATTCACTTTTCATTGCTTTCATAACTTGGCTTAGTAACCGACCTTAACATATAATGCGCATAATAATATCCCCAAAACAGAACATCTCGTCTGTATAATAATCATATAAACTTCGAAGTACTAAACACCACGCCCACTAGCCCTTCCGTCTAGTGAACATTCTGGGTGGGGGTGTTAAACCCGGTAGCTACCTTTAGGATTCGCGTCAATTAGGCGTGCACTAATTCTCAAAATTAGTGATGTTCCCTAATTCTTAGGTTACCAAGCAATAATAATCAGGGAAAAAATATTCATATCAATTGTGGCAATTATCACGTCCACATAATTCATTTAAGGAATGTTTTGCTTGTGTCAATCTCTTCAAACATTTATAAAAGCATTTCATGTATTCGCAGTTCAAAAATGTATTTCAAAAGCATTTAATAAAGCAGTTGTAAAAGTAGCGCATGTATTCTCAGTCCCAAAAATGTAAAGAGTAAAAGGGAATCAAATGAACTCACCATACTGTATTTTGTAGTAAAAATACATATGACGACATTGAACAAGTGTAGGGTTGAACTCAGATTCACGAACCTATATCATTTATATATACATTAACACATATATTCGTAATCGAATGAATTTATATATCATTAGTGATTTAATTTATTTACTTTAGAAAAAAATAATAATAATAGTAATATTAATATAGTTATGTTATATGTATTAATTATATTTTTTGTAAATAATATTGTTGTAATAGTAATAATAATATTAATGGTAATATTAGTAATAAAAATAATGATAATAATTTTTAATAATAACAATACTAATAGCGATAATTATACTTATGTTAATAATGATAATAATATCAATTTTAATGATAATGATAATAATAATGTTAATTCTAATACTAGTGTTAGTAATAATAATAACAATAATCTTCTTAATCATTTTAATAATAATAACAGTAATAATAATAATAATAATAATAATAATAATAAATATAATAATAATATTGATAATGATAATAATAATAATAATAATAATAATAATAAGATAATGATAATCATAATTAATTAAGTAAATACTATCTCAACGAAGTAGCCCTTATAAAAAATGCCCAAGTCCGGGTTTGAACCCGCGACGTCCCTCTAACCCGAAACACTCAAACCATTCCTCCAATTCATTATTTCTGTTTTAATAGCCCTATCTAAAATATATAACTCGTATCTATCAGTTATTTTTCATCTTCTTTATCACCCGCTCGATCATTGTTATCATTTATCGTATCATTATCATTATCACCGCATTCATCATCATACATCGCCATTGATCACCATCATAATTATGATCATAGTCATCATCTTAATCTACTTTCATCACTCTTAATCTAATCATTAACCTAACATCATACTATTATATTTTAGGTAACCTAGATAAGTTTATATCTTAACTTTTATCTTATCCTATGTGATTAAATTTATCATTATCACTTCATTATTATCTTTAATTGTTTTCCTTTTTATTCTATGATTCAAGTATTAAATTTTATCTTCTATCTATACATGTATATACTTATCATATTATTATTAGACTAGTGTCAAGTTATTAGTGACATTGTTTATCATAATGCTTATTAACAATCATATTCATATTTATTAACCATAACCATTAACTATCTTCATATGTTTACATACCTATTCACAAGCTATATTAATATTAATTAATCATGATAATAAATATGTTCATGTTTAATTCCACTTAGTGTTTAAATAAAACATTTAATTTAAATTAGAGATTAAAGTTTATAACCTTGGTGAATTCAAGATCAATTCACAAGCGTGTGTGATGTACATGACGTTCCAACAGCTCGTAAAAGTCACTGCATCAAATACAAGCTCTCTTAACTAAAGTCTAGTTAGATATTGGGAGCCCAACTAGTCACTAGATCCTGTGGCCCAACAGGCCCAACAGCAAAACCCGGTTTCAAATCCATCAACTACCACAGCCCATTAATCCCCCAAAAAAAATATCGGTCAGATTACCCAGCTGGATTCCCATCGAGCATCAAGCATCAAACTTTATACATCATCATCATGTCCTTGCAACTTAACATCTCGGTCCACCACACAAAAAGAAAAAAAAATCAAAAACTACCCTTGGATCCGTGATATGCTTGGCCGCTACTTTCCTAATTGTTTTAATCAATGTCTATTTCTTTATTAGGTTAATATTACACCTGTACTCCACTAATGGATAATGGAGAGTGGGGTATTCGGTTAGTTAGAAAAAGAAAGGAATGCCAAGAGTTTCACTTTTGTTTTAATATATAACAAATGGTTTATTTGTTGAGTATGTTGGTCGATCACCATAGGAAGGTAGCACGTGCCGAACCAACAAATTATTTACAGCTCCTCATCACTTGATAATAGTTATTAATTGGATGAAAGTTTGTAATGGCTTTTTCTCTCGGTAATCAAGCAGCAACAGAAGTAAAACAGAAGATATAATATCAACGATTACAAGTAGTGGTTTAGAGTGGTATTGGGTGATAGAAGGTGATGGTTCGGTTGTTGCAGCAAGAAACAGAAATATGGCTGTAGTCATGGAACACGAAGCAATAACAGAAGAGAGAAAGAATTCGATGGTTTAAACGTAAAAGAGAATTATCACAGCCCTTTTATGTTCGTCGTTTTGGGTTCACGAAAATGATATTCACGAAAAGAGGAGGAGAGAGAGAAGAGAGAGAGAGAGAGAGAGAGAGATTGAGATGGTGGTTCTAAGGTGGTTCGATGGAGGTGTGAGGTGGTGCTAACCGGCAAGGTGGCTATGATACGTTTGTCTTAGTGGTCTTCGATCAGCTGCAACCCTCATATGGGTTTCGATAGCATAGAAAACAGGAATAGTGTTGGTGGGTTATCGACTAGCTGAAGAAGAAAGAAAAAGGGTTAGTGGGGTGTTTTCCTTTAACTACTGGAGTTGATCAGATTAATAAATATTTGAGTGTCGACAGGTTTACTCACTCATGTACGAAAAGGAAGAAAAAGAAAAAAAATATATAAAAAAATAAAAGTTGATATCAACCCCTATCTGATTTTGGATACAAGTGTTTTTGATTTCGAATATTAATACAGGATTGGGGACAAGAAACAAATCGGAGTACAGTTGGATTGACAAATTTTGATTCCCTAATTGTACACAAGATTTTTTATATATATGAAATTGATAATTAATTAAAAATTTTAATAATATTAATAATATATTTAATAATAATAACTATAATATTACCAAATAATACTAAATCTTGATATTAATAATATTATTAAAGATAAATGTAATAAATTGTATTATTTTCTAATAATTATAATAATGATATTAATATTAACATTAATAATAATAATGAATATAACAATTATATTCTAACTATTAATAATTCTAATAATACTAATATTGATAATAATGAAAGTAATATTAATAATAGTAATATTACTACAACAACTATATTTTTATCTTGCCATTTAATATTAATATTACATGTTATAATATTTTATAGTTATATCATATATTTTATATTTTCGTACATACAGAATATTTATTATTTATATCTTCCAATATATTACAATATCCATATAGTCTATAATCATATATATATATATATATATATATATATATATATATATATATATATATATATATATATATATATATATAT